>NC_133619.1:503714190-504014190 GCF_048593235.1 Sminthopsis crassicaudata | reverse complement strand
CTTATCCATGACATCAAAGGTCCAATGCCCTTCCACATGTGCATGTCTCCTTAATACCAAACAAGCTTCTTGATGGACTCAGTGGTATAGGGAAGAGTGATTGAAATAAAGCAATTAGCGTCTCTCAGTTTCAGTCTTCTCATAGCTAACATGGAGATTATGATAGCTTTTACCTACCTCTCAACAATATTGTGAGGAACAAATAAGATAATATAGGCAAAACACTTTGTAAATATTAAGGATTATATAAATGAATAGTAGTACTATAGTTGATGTTGCTGTAGTTGTGGAAGTAATAGTACTAGTGGTCTTAGGTGCCTAGCACAATGTTTCAAACATTTTTGTTGTTTATTGTACCCAATTCTTCACGATTCACTTTGGGATTTTCTTAAGCAAACACACTGGAGTGGTTTGCCATCTCCTTTTCCAGCTCATTTAACAGATAAGGAAAACAAGGAGAACAGAATTAACTGTATTGTCTAGGGTCACATAGCTAGCAAATATCTGATGATGAGTTTTTCCTGACTCCAGACACAACATTATCCACTGTACCACCTATCTGCTAAAGGACTTTAAATGCCAAAGAAAGGAATTTATAGAGGTAAGAAGGCATTTTAATTATTATTCTGACTCTCAGGGTCTAGAGAACCCATCACATAGCATTGTGAAAGGGATAAAGCTTCAAACATATGAAGCACTTATTAGGGTTAATTGATTTTGATTTTTTATTCCATTCATGTTTAGAAATATAGTCAATTTGTCTGAGTTTTAATTTTTATTGTTTTATCACAAAGAACTAAAAGAAAAGGTTTGTGCTTAAAACTATCTTTCTTTTAAAGAAAGAAAAAGAAAAGTTGGAATTTTAAAATTTTTAATTAATTTCTAATTCTTTGCCACCATAAAAAGAGATGGCATAAATATTTTTGTGCATGTAGATTATTTTCTGGGTTTTTTGTTTTGTTTTTGTTTTTACCTCTTTGGGATACAGATTTAGTAATGGAATTTTTGGGTCAAAGTATATGCAATAATTTATTTCCTTTGGGATATAAAGCTAAATTGTTCTTCAAAAAGGCTGGATAATGGAACTGCTAGGTGGCACAGTGGATACAGCACCAGCCCTGAAGTCAGGAGTACCTGAATTCAAATTTGGCCTCAGACACTTTCTAGCTGTGTGACCCTAGGGAAGTCAATTAACTCCAGTTGCCTCAGGAAAAAAAAAAGGCTGGATGAATTTACAAACTCTACCAAAAGTGCATATTTTTGGTCCCAATTTTTCCATATCTTCTCCAACATTTATCATCTCTGATAAGTGAGAGGTGGTACCTCAGAGATGTTTTAATTTGCCTTTTTTGTAATCAGTAGTGATTTAGAGGATATAATTATAGATAGTTTTCATTTCTTCTTCTGAAAATTATCTATTCATGTCCTTTGACCATTTATAAACAATCAGGGAATAGCCTTTATTTTTTTATAAATTTGAACCATTTTCTTATATGGTAGATATATGGGGCCTTTAAGAGAGAAAGCTGCAAAAATGTTTTTTTCTGGTTTTCTGCTTTACTTCTAATATTGGCTGCATTTGTTTGACTTGTGCAAAGCCTTTTTAACTTAATCAGTCACTCATTTTACTTCTCATGATCCTCTGAGGTAAACAGAATTAATTGACTTGTTCAGGGTCACACAAGTTAGGAAGTGTCAAAGGCTGGTTTGAACTCAGGAGAATGAGTCTTTCTGATTCCAAGTCTAGTAGTCTATCCATTGTACCACCTAGCTATGCATAAACTTCTCTATACACAGTTTCTGCCAAACTGCTTTCCAGTTTTTCCAGCAAATTTTGTCAAGTAGTAATTTTTTACCCCCAAAGTTTAGATCTATGCATTTATGAAACACTAATTACTATAGCCATTTCTCCTATGTATTGTGTACCTGATCTATTCCACTGATCAGCAACTGTATTTCTTAATAAGTACTAGATTTTTTTGATGATTATTGCTTTGTAATATAATCTGAGATATTTGTCTCCTTATGGTAGATGATTCTTGCAAAAAATATAAACTCTTAATTTGATTTGTTACCCAATCAATTTATAAATGATTTGCTAGTGGTCAAGTAAATGCCCCCATAATGGCCATAGTGTAAGCGATGTTATTGAAATTAAACACATTGCTTTCATCTATGAAAGATATAATCGGGTTGCATGGGGCAAGAAGAAAAAGAATAGCAAGCATCCTCCTTCTATTTGTGACCTCCACTGAATAACAGCCTACAAAGTTAGAATTACCTTTCTTTCAACCTAGCTCACCTTATAACCAAATAGTAAATGAAACCAGCTAGGGAGTCTGCTTTCTCTCCTTCCTTTTAACCTTTTTTTCTCCTGAAGAGCTGTTTGTTTATTCTATATAAATCTGTGAAATTTTCAATATAATGATCTTCTTTCTTTTTTCTTAGACCTTAATAGTACACTAATTTTTCTCATTTTTTGCAGTTCATTTTAACTGGAAGGAGAATGCTGACTGCAGAAAGCCAGAGACCAGCAGAAGGACATGAAACTAGAATGAAAACTTAGGGTAATGCCTTGGGATATCTGAACTCCTTCTCCTAAATACTTTAACTTTCTAGCTATGTCCCTTCCCTGGGCTAGGAGTCATTAAAGCACTTCCAACTAATGGAAGGTTCAGATGAAAAGTTTTCATGCTTAAAAACCCTAATCCTAGCATTTGACTGATTCTCCACATAGCCTAGAGTCATAGAAGTTGTTTGAAATCATTGTGGGGAAAATCAAAGAGAAATAGGTCCCAAATTCAAAGACAGAGCCCTTTCAATACAAAGAATATATTAAAACTTTAGGAATAAAGCCATTTTAAAAGTGTAGAGGAGACACATCCAAAAAAAAAAAAGAATCAAAAGAAGAACCCTAAAATATGTTTTGCTTTTTTTGACATGTATCCTGGAACCAAAGACACTATTTTGTTTCAAAATATTAAAATATAGAATGATGTAAAACTGTTTAAATATACAAGGCTCCATAAAAACATCTTTTAATTTGCCAGGACTAAACTGATCCTGATGGGGGATCCTGGACTGAATCATTGTACTCAAACATTTTCATCCCTATTCCTCCATAATATCTTTCCACTAAAAAGAAAAAAAAATTAAAAGACTGGATATTCATACCTGAAAGAAAGTTAAAAGCCAGTGCTACTTTATTTTATTTTGCTTTTTGTTTTCATTTATTTTTCTCAGGAACAGAGAAATTAACAGGTGATTTGGGACAGTGTGTAGCCTGCAAGCACAGCATTCATGTAGCCTATTGTGCAATGGAGATAAATGTTCTTAATTCATTTTCCAATCCAGCCTGTGTCTTAAAGCTATGTGTCAATGGGATGAAACAAAGTCAAGATATTAGCTTTTCTTGTCCATGATTTTATTTTTCCTTTTTACAACCCCATTAAATGGTAGAACCCTTAGATTGCAGAGACTGTGTATTCTATGTTTGATGATGAACTCCATAGGGCCTTTGGCATTTCACAGTAACTACAGCTTTGGTAATCAGCAATCCAATTTTTGATCTGATACCATGAGCCAGGCTTTTTCTAACATTATGATGCTAAAGCCACTCTTTCCAAGTCTACTAGCTTTTAAAAATGCAATGATTCTTATATTTATCTTTTTCTCTCTTTCTCCTCATACAGCTTTTCTTTCATTGTATGTCCTGCCTCTAAATATTTTTATTAAAGCTTTTTATTTACAAAACATATGTATGGATAATTTTCTTCAACATTGACCCTTGCAAAATCTTTTGTTTCAAATCTCCTTCTTCCCTCACCCTCTCCCCTAGTTGGCAGGTAGTACAACACATATTTAATATGTTGAAATATATGTTAAATCCAATATATGTGAACATATTTATACAGTTATATTGCTACAAAAGAAAAATTGGATCAAGAAGGAAGGAAAAAACTGAGAAAGTAAACAAAATGCAAGCAAACAACAAGAGAGTGAGAGTGCTATGTTTTGGTCTATACTCAGTTCCCACAGTTCTCTCTCTGGGAGTAGATGGTTCTCTTCATCACTGAAAAAGTGGAACTGATTTGAATCATCTCATTGTTGATCGCATAGTCTAGTTGTTGCCATGTGTATAATGATCTCCTGGTTCTTCTCACTTCACTCAGCATCAGTTCATGTAAGTCTCTCCAGGCCTCTCCTGTAATCATTCTGCTGGTTGATTTTATAGGACAATAATATTCCATAACATTCAAAAACCATAACTTATTCACCCAGTCTCCAACTTATGGGCATCCACTCAGTTTCCAGTTCTTTGTCATTACAAAGAGGGCTGCCACAAACATTTTTGCATATAAGGGTCCTTTTTTCTCCTTTAAGATTTCTTTGGGAAATAAGCCCTGTAGTAATGCTGCTGAGTCAAAGGCCATGCACCATTGGATAACTTTTTGAGCATAGTTCCAAATTGCTCTCCAGAATTGTTGGATCCTTTCCCAATTCCACCAGCAATGTGTCACTGTCCAAGTTTTCCCACATCCCCTCCAACAGTCATCATTATCGTTTTCTGTCATCTTAGCCAATCTGAGAGGTGTGTAGTGGTATCTCACAGTTGTCTTAATTTGCATTTCTCTGATCAGTAGTGATTTGGGGTATCTTTTCATATAATTACAAATAGTTTTAACTTCTTCATCTGAAAATTGTCTGTTGATATCCTTTGACCATTTACCAACTGGAGAATGGCTTGAACTATTATAAATTTGAGTCAATTATCTCTAAATGAGGCCTTTATCAGAATCTTTGAATGTAAAAATGTTTTCCTAGTTCGTTGCTTCCCTTCTAATCTTGTCTGCTACTTTTGTTTGTACAAAACCTTTTTAACTTAATATAATCAAAATTACCTATTTTGTGATCAATAATGATCTCTGTTTCTTCTTTGATTGCAAATTCCTTCCCCTTCCATAGATCTAAGAGGTAAACTATCCTATATTATTCTAATTCGTTTATAATATCATTCTTTATGTCTAGATCATGAACCTATTTCGACCTTATCTTGGTATACAGTGTTAGGTGTGGGTCAATGCCTAGTTTCTGCCATAATAGTTTCCAAATTTCCCAGCAGTTTTTGTCGATTAGTGAATTCTTATCCCAAAATTTGGGGTCTTTGGGTTTGTCAAATACTAGATTGCTATAGTCATTGACTGTTTTGTTCTGTAAACCTAACCTATTCCACTGATCAACTAATCTATTTCTTAGCCACTATCAAATGGTTTTGATGACTGCTGCTTATATAGTTTTAGATCTGGTACAGCTTGCCTCTAAATTTTTTACCCAATTCAGAATTCAAAATTCTCAAATATAAAAGTGATCATACAGACTACCTCATTCAAGCAACCTCTAAGTAAGAATCTTATCTATGACATACCCAACAAGAAATAATCCAACTTTTGCTCAAAGGCATCTAGCGAAGGGAGATCTACTTCCTCCTAAATCAGTCCATTATACTTTTGAATAGTTCTATTAGAAAGTTTTTTTTTCCTTCTATCATCTTTTCATTTCTTCCTTTACAACTTCTGCTCATTGCTCATTTTTCTTGCTTCTATGCCAAAGTAAAAAGTCTTATCTTTTTTCTAAGTGATAACCTTTCAAATGCTTGAGGATAGCTTTTATCCTGGCCCCTCTAACTTCACAAATCTTATCTTCTCCAGGCTAAATCTAACATTTCAAGATCTTTCAATGAACACTTTTGTGTCATGGACTCAAAGTACTATTTTTATCCTAGTCCTTCTCTCAATGCTATTTGGTTTATCAATTCTCTTCCTCTATGGAAATTCCCACTGAGTAACAGGCTAAACAAAGAGCTCTTCACTCAGTCTATATTTACTGATTTCACTATGTTTTACCCAGAAAATTTAACTTCTTTTTTTCTTCTACTTCACTCCCATTCTGCCATTTTTATTTGCATTAGCTGGCCTCAGTCAAATTATCCTTCACACTGACTCCACTTCCAACCTCACTTATTTTTTCTAAATTAAAAATATATTTATTAGATACTGAAAATGCCATCATTCCAAGTCTTTCCCTTCCAAATATCTAATTTTTCTCCTCCAAAATTATTTTCTAAATATTTGATAAATCCAATAAACATGTATTGAGTACCAATTGTAACATAGATGTGTTGAGTGTTTTCCCTTCTACAACTAAGGCTACATACAGAATCTCCCCAATTCCATTCAATGAATGTTTCTTCATTATGTATTTATCCAAAGACTACTTAAGTCCTTTACTTTTTGTTTATATATCAATGATCCAGTGAATATTTATTGAATACCTGTTATATTTCCAGCAAGCTTTCATGTGATAAACATCTTGTTAAAAGACTTGAACATTGACATGATTCCAAGTTTGTAGAAGGAAAGAATGAATCTAATATACATTCTTCTCTTTATAGATTTTAATTTATAATAACTCACTCAAATCAGCAAACACAGATTATTGGATATTTATTATGTTTTAGGCATTCTAATAAGCATTAAAATAAAAAGACAGTCAAGACTATTTCCTGCCCTAAAAAGTACTCATTTTAATTAGGGAAACAACTTGTGAATACCCAGGTACATGTAAGATATATTTAGAATATAAGATAATCTTCTAGAGGAAGGAATTCATTAGTGATGAGGAAGAGAGGTAGCTACAGTAAAGTCATTTCATTTTATTGAAAAAAGTGATATTTGTACTGAGTTTTAAAGGAAGCACAGGATCTACAATGCAGAGTTGAACTGTGCTTTAGGAAAAATCATTTTGATTACTGAGTGAATAGATTATCATGGTGAAGATATAAGACATTGAGCCCATTAATCCATTTGAGAGTTAATAAGGATTTAAACTTGAGTGTTGACCATTTTATAGTCACAAAGACGTGAAGATAAAAATGGCAGGATTTGGCAACTGGTTGCATATATAAAGTAAAAATAAGAAGTTAAAGATGATGCTAAGGCATAAAGTCTGAGAATATGATGGTATCATTGAGAGTAATAGGGAAGTTTAGAAGAGGGAAAGTTTTAGAGAGAACTGTAAAAGTTGCATTATGATAGGAGAGAATTTAAGATACCCATGGAATGTTCCTTTCAAGATATTAAAAAAATAATACAAGCCAAGATGGCTGAGAGTCCATAAGTCTTTATCTGAGCTCTCCCTGATGTTTCTCAAAAGCAAGACTGGTTTTGAAGTGACAGAACCCATAAATATTTGAAGTATAACAAATTTCCATCAGAAGATATTGTGGAAGAACTTCAAAAAATATCTGTTTCAACAGGGCACAGGGGAGGAGGGGGAGGCAGCCCAGTCAGGGAGTCAGGGTTGTGTGGCTTCTGTATAGCAGAGAATCAACTGGGAGGCTCTTAGTCAAAATGCAGAAGCTTTGGCTACTCTATCCTGGTTACAAGCCAATGAATAAGCAGATTAGCTATGAGACATTCAATGCAAATATAAAAGGCAAATAGTGAGCCCCTGAACCCCAGATTAATGGAGGATCTGGTCACACCCACATAACATTGTAAAGACATTACTGGCCTAAGACTGCCTAAAGCTGCTGTCACCTGAAGAGGAAACTTGAAATAATCTCCATTTCCCCCAAGAGCAGACCTCATCTTTTAAAAAATGAGCAAAAAAAACAAAAGAGATTCTGACCATTGATAGTTTCTATGGAGAAAGAGAACAGATCTCAAACCTAAGGATTCTAAAGGCAAATCATCTCCAGATGAAAACCTAATGGGTGATGTGAATTGCTCCCCATTTCACAAGAGTCTCTTGGAAGAATTCAAAAAGGAACTTAAAAGAGAGTTAGAAGGAAAATAGAGAAAGTAAATGATAACTTTCCAAGAGAATTTGGAAAAGGAAACAGAGATTGTCTGAAGAAAACTTCTTAAAAAATAGATTTAGCAAAATGGAAAAATCATAAAACTCTTTAAAAATAGATTTGACAAAATTGAAAAAACTTATAACTCTTACAAAATAGATATGAAAAAGAAACAAATTGATTGAAAAATAGAATTTGTGAAATGGAAAAAAAATCCAATGAACAAACTACATCATTTAAAAGTTCAACTGGCCAAATGCAAAAGAAGATAAGAAAGCTAACTAGAGAAAATAATTCACTAAAAATTAGAATTGAACAAATGGAAGTAATGATTCAATGAGACTTCAAGAATCAGTCAAACAAAATCAAAAAGAGAAAAAAAATACCTCATTGGAAAAACAAATGACCTTGAAAATTGAACTAGGAGAGACAATTTAAGAATTATTTAATTTCCTGAAAATCACGATAAAAACCATGATAAAAAAATGATAAAAAAGGAGCCTAGATATCATCTTTCAGAAAATCATCAAGGAAAACTACCCTGATGACCTAGAACCAGAGGGTAAAATAGTCAGCCATTGAAAGAATTCACCAATCACTTTCTGAAAGAGACCCCCAAAATGAAAACTCCAAGGAACATCATAGCTAAATTTCAGAATTATCAAATCAAGGAGAAAATATTGCAAGCAGCCAGATAAAAACAATTTAAATATCTAGGATCCACACTTTAAAGGATCAAGGGGCTTGGAATCATGTATTCCCAAAAGGCAAAGGAACTTATATTGCAGTCTATAATCAATTGCCCAGTAAAATTAAGCATTATCTTTCAAGGAAAAATATGGCCATTCCATGAAACAGGAACAGAAAATCAAGAGAAGTATAAAAAAATTTAAAAAGGAAAGGTTAAAAAAAATTAACTTTCTTTTAAAAGTTAAAAAGCTTATATACCTAAGTGGGAAGATGATATGTTTAACTCTTGAGATCTGCATATCTGCCATGGGTATACTTAGAGGGTACAGGTAAAATGTGATTTCATTGTGATGATATAGAAATTAGAGGAGGAAAGGAGATTCTATTGGAAGAAGGGGAAAATGGAGTTAAAATGGGATAAATTACATTTCATGAAGAGGCAAAAAAAGATCTATTACAGTTGAGGGAAAGAAGGGAGGAGACGAACACTATGTGAATTTCACCTGCATCAGATTTGGCTCAAAGAGAATATCAGACATATTTAGCTTCATAGGAAAGTTTTTTTCACTCAATAGATAAGTAAGAGGGAAAAGGGGAAAGGAAAGGGGCAGGCTAATTAAAGGAAGAACAAAAGTAGAAGGGGAAAGGTATTAAGAAAAGGGTAAAGGCTGTGAAACAGAAGAACTGTTTGAGGCATGTAGTAGTCAGGAACAAAATACTGGAGAGGGGGGGAAAGGGAATCTGTGGAGAAGGATGGCCAAAGTAATCCAATATATATTAAATATATTGTGGCCAAAGAAGAATTGGATTACATTATTTAACACAAAATGGATAATTTGTATTATATTAAGTTATAAAGTTTTTGTACAAACAAAACCAATTCAGACAAGATTAGAAGGGAAGTAATAATCTGGGGAGAAATTTACATTCAAGAGTTCTGATAAAGGTTTCATTTCTAAAAAATATAGAGAATTAACCCAAATTTATAATAATTCAAGCCATTCTCTAGTTGATAAATGATCAAAAGATATGAAAAGAGAGTTTTCAGATAAAATTAAAACCATTTCTACCCATATGAAAAAGTGCTATTGATTAGAGAAATGCATATTAAGACAATTCTAGGTACCACACCTCTCAGATTGACTAAGATGACAGGAAGAGATCTAATGAATGTTGAAGGGGATGTGGGAAAACTGGGATACTAATACATTCTTGGAGGAGTTAGGAAATGATCTAACCATTCAGGACAGCAATTTGGAACTATGTCCAAAGGGTTATCAAACTGCGCATACCCTTTCATCCAGAAACGCTTCCACTGGGCCTGTGTCCCAAAGAGATCATAAAGGAGGTAAGTGATCCTCAAATGCAAAAGTTTTGTGGAAGCCCTTTTTGTAGTGGCAAGGACCTGGGTTGGGTAGATACCCATCAGTTGGGGAATGGCTGAATAAGTAATGGTATATGAATATTATCAAATATTATTGTTCTATAAGAAATGAGCAGCAGGATGATTTCATAGAGGCCTGGAGAGACTTACATGAACTGATGCTAAGTGAAATGAGGAGAACCAGGAGATCATTATATATGGCCACAGCAAGATGATACAATAATCAATTCTAATGGATATCACTCTCTTCAACAATGAGATGATTCAGGACAGTTCCAATGGCCTTGTAATGAAGAGAGTCATCTGCACGCAGAGAGAGATCTGGGGGCACTGAGTGTGGATCACAAAATAGAATTTTTACTCTTTTGTGGTTCTTTTCTTGCATTTTGTTTTCTTTCTATTTTTTTTTCATTTTTGATCTGATTTTTCTTGTGCAGCATAAAATTTGTGGAAATGTGGTATAGAAGTATTGCATATGTTTAATATATATATTGGATTACTTGCCATCTAGTGGAGGGTTTGAAGGTAAGGGAAGGAAAAACTTTAGAAAACAAGGTTTTGCAAGGGTGAATGTTGAAAATTATCCATGCATATATTTTGAAAATAAAAAGTTTTAGTTAAAAAAATAAAATAAAATGTAAATCTGGACCTTAAAAAAAAGTGACTTTCAAATCAGAAAAAAGAAATGCCTACAGATAATGGATGATTAGGATGATTAACCAGCATAAGATACTAAGGAGTGACCAGACAGATAGGAGGAAGACTAGAAGAGAAGTGCCAGGAAAGTCTAGAAGGAGAAAGTATCAGAGAGAGTGTATCTGGACTGTAAAGATGATTAACAGTGACAAATGCTAAAAGAAGGTCAAATAGGATAAAGATCAATAAAAATGAAATTAGATTTGGGGATTAAAAAATTGGTTTTAGAGTACATATTATAATTTGAATGATGAGTCTTAAAGTCCAATTCCAGAAGGCTTAGAAATGATTGAGTGGAGAAATAGAGTCACTGGAGGTAGATATATTTTTCAAGCAGTGTAGTCACAAAGCAGAAGAGAGATATAGGACCATACTAGGGGAATGATTGGACCAAATGGACAGATTTTTCAACATGGGGGGATGAATATATTTGTAATAATCAAAGAAAGAAATTGGTAGGAACTTATTAATGATTAAGAAAAAGAACCAGGATGATAATAGTGGGGAAAATATGCTAGAGAAGATATAAGACTGTATGGGATGAAGATATGAGGAGGGATTGACTTTGCAAGTGGAATAACCACCTTTTCATTTGAGTAAAGGGAACAGTAGGAGGGTAAAGTGTCTGAGTGATGTGGAGTGCAGGGCAGAGAGGAGAGAAGGGACAGCACTTGGCAAATAGGTTGATTTTTTTTTCTATGAAGTATAAGGTGAGTTCCTCAATTCATAAGGTCAGAGTGAAGGGTCAAATGGAAGCTTGAGGAGATTACAATGAAGTTTGGGATAGCTGCTATGGAGAGTAGGATAGTGAACTTATTAGTGAAGAAAAGAATGTTCCCTTGCTGCAATAAATGCTAATTAAGATTCAATAACATCAAATTGAGCACATCCAGTTAGCATTTTCTGCCATTTTCCCCAGCTCTTTTCAATGATATATGAATAGTGAAGCAGATATGAGTGTAAGATAAGGGGAACAATTCAGGATAAGAGCTTGATCTCATGGCTAGATTCCCTGTACCCAGTCTTTAATCTAATATTACCTACTTTCTAGTTCCTTAATTGCTTCTATCGTTTTTAAAGCATTCAGGAGCATTCTATTGTACTTCAAACATCCCTCTGGTTTCAAAAAGCTTACTCTGGGAGACAAAAGAGTAAAGAATTGTAATCTATTGGAATCAATTCATGTGAGAAGATCTTTCTTGTAAGACTTCACAACTTAGAAAATATCAAAAGTTTTCATAATTTACTGCTGACATAGGACATATATATTTTTAAAAATTTAGCCAGTTATTTTTGACTACTCTTTAATGATGCTTTTCCATTCTATCATCTTTGTAAGAAACAGATTCTTCTCAAGCTTGAAGTATATAAAAGGTTTCTTCTATCATCTAAAGCCTCTCAAAGTACTCTCAGTGAATCTAGCTATTTCAATTTCTGTTAACACCTAATTCTATGAAATTCCAGAAAGTTAATATTTAATAAAGTTAAGAGGTAATCACATCTTGAGATTCATCAGAGTGTAGATATGCTCTAAATAATGACAGAAATCAGATAAGTGATCACAAAAGGTTTTGGGTTGTTGAGTTTTGAGGTTTGTTTGTTTTTTGTTTTGTTTTTTGTTTTTGAAATTTCTGAGCTCCTAGATAAATTAACCTGTTTAGAGATTGTTAGGGGGACCATGAAAAAAATATACTTATTGTCAAAAAAAGAAGTAATTTCTTCAAGTGAAAAACAAATATTCTCAGAATGTCAGTAAGAAAAAATTGATGTAACAAAGGAAATTGTGTCCATCTAGTGGATCCTTTGCCCATTTATGGGTTTGGTTTCAAAGAATGATTGACAATATCTCCTGCAGGTCTTTCAATATAGAAAGGACTCATTCAAATTCAAAAAGAAATTCAATCTTTATTAAGTACCCATTACTTGCAGAGGAGTATATATTTGAATACACTTTCCTCACTGCCTCATAATTTGATTGTGTCTATATTACACAAAATATTATACAAAAATAGATACAAGGTCATTTGGGTAAGAGAGCACTTGCAGTTATGAAGGCACAAGAAAATTCTCATGTAGAATGTGATACTTGACGTGAGCTTTGAAGAGAAGAAGCGGTAGTAAGAAATGAAGGTGGTGATATATGAATTTCCATGAAAGAGGAGCAGTCAATGCAAATTCACAAAGCTCAAAATGTACTATATGGATTGCTATAAATTTGATATGTTTGAGGAAACTCAAAAAGATTAATATGGCTTTGTGTAAGAAGAATAATGAGAAATAAACCTGGAAAGGTAGATTGGGAACAGATTGTAATGTGTTTTAAATGGGAGAATTTATTTTATTCAAAAGTAATAGGGAGTCACTGCAAGTTTACCAAATAGGAGACTTAACATAGATTTTCAGACTTGCTTTTTCAGAAAATAAATCTAGCACTTTTGTGAGTCACATTTAATTTTTATAATAGCTTTTTATTTTTCAAAATATATGCATAGTTTTCAACATTCATTCTTGCAAAATCTTATGTTTTAAATTTTTTTTCCCTTCCCCCCATCAAACAGCAAGTTAAATGCGTGCAATTCTTCTAAATATATTTCCACATTTATCATGCTGCACAAATAAAAATCAAATAAAAAACATGAGAAAAAAGAAACAACAAAAAACCTGATAAAAATAGTATGTTTTGATCCACATTCAGTCACCATAATTATCTCTCTGGATGCAAATGGCTCTTTCCATGTCAAGTCTATTAGAATTTCCTTGAATCACCTCATAGTTGAAAAGAGCCAAGTCCATTATAGCTGATCATCACATAATCAGATTTATCAGAGTGACAGAATGAAAACCAAGAGAAATCCATATTATTAAAAACCCGTGAGAAGAAACTGCCCAGTAGGACACAGTAATTAAGAGCATCAAATGCTTCAAAGAGGTCAAGAATCTATATTTGGCAATGAAGAAATGCCAAGTAATTTGAAAGAAAAGAATTTCAGTTCAATGATAAGGTAAGAAAATACAAATATTAGGTTGATCATTGATGACATTTAAAATGTATTTTGTCACAAGGAAATTTTTCTGTGTATCTCTCTCTTTTGATCTCTCCTTCCTTCTTTTTCTCTCCCTCCCTCTTTTTCTCTCCCTTCTTCACCCTTCTCTCTTTCTATTTGTGTCTCTGTCTCTGACTCTTTCTGTCTCTGTTTCTCTATGTTTGTCTGTCTGTGTATCTGTCTTTCATAGATTGATATTAAATAATTTCCTACGCACAAAGGGCTATTAAATTGTGCATACCCTTTGATCCAGCAGTGTTACTACTGGGCCTATATCCCAAAGAGATCATAAAAAAGGGAAAAGGACCCACATGTGCAAAAAATGTTTGTGGCAGCCCCTTTTATAGTTGCAAGAAATCGGAAATTGAGTGGATGCCCATAAGTTGGGGAATGACTGAATAAATTGTGGTATATAAATGTTATGGAATATTATTGTGCTATAAGAAATGATCAGCAGGATGATTTCAGAGAGGCCTGGAGAGACTTACATGAACTGATGCTGAGTGAAATGAACAGGACCAGGAGATCATTGTACAAGGCAACAAGAAGACTATACAATAATCAGTTCTGAGGGATGTGGCTCTTTTCAACAACAAGGTGATTCAGGTCCTGTGAGGCAGAGAATCATCTACACCCAGAGAGAGGAATGTGGGGACTAAGTGTGGATCATAACATAGTATTTTCACTTTTTTATTGTTGTTTGTTTGCATTTTGTGTTCTTTCTCATTATTTTTTCTTTTTGATCTGATTTGTCTTGTGCAACATGATAATTGTGGAAGTGTCTATCTGAAAACTGCACATGTTTAACCTATATTGGATTACTTGCCATCTAGGGGCAGGGATGGGGGAAGGGAGAGAAAAAATTTGGAACACAAGGTTTTGGAAGGGTGAATATTGAAAAATTATCTATGCATATGTTATGAAAGCAAAAAATTTTAATAAAAAACAAAAATTAAAAAACACAAATAAGTTCCACTAGATATTATATCTAATTAGTCAAAAAAGACCTAACCCAACTGCCCATAAGTCTAGTTTCAAGATATGTCAACATTAGCATAGTACCACCACAACCACTTGTTTCCACACACACATGCACACATACTCATACATAAATACATTAATAAAGGATATATAAATGACTTGTGGATCATCACAACAGCCTAGGCACTATATTCTCTGGTCCTAACTCATATATAAATGTTGTCTTTTATTAGAATGTAAGTTTGTTGAGCACAAGGACTGACCCATAAGAGATAAGTCAAATTCCTCTTCCATAGGGCATCCTTTCAATAATTTTAGGACAATTATCATATTCTGCTTGTCTTCATTTTTACTGGCATGATATTTCTTCAATGGCATGTTTTACATCTTGATCATTCACCATCTTGATCGTCTTCTTCTGAATAGACTCCAGTTTGAAAATGGTTTCTCTAGAATGCAATGTTCTTAACTGAACACACTACTCCAGATGTGGTTTGACCTTTTGTAAATCAAGGAATTTGGTTAAACTATTTCCTAGACAAATAATTCCATATCTTATAAAATGTTCTATTTTGTCATCTCAATGTCACTTCTATTCATATCAAAGTCATGTGCCTGGATTTTCCCTATATAGCTTGCCTACTCCGCAGGATTGTAATTTGGGAATACCCTGCTATTAGAAACATATGCTTCACACCTAATTTTTTCCAATGCCTTAGTAAATATCTTTTTGCTACTGTGCTTTAATTGCCTCAGAATTCCCCAAAATCTCCACATAAAAACCCTCCAAGAACAGAACTACAGCAGTATGGTATTACTAGAAAGAAAAGGCAGTCTTGTATAATGAAAAGGAAACTGGATTTATTGTCAAAGGACTTGAGTTGGAACCCCAGATCTGCAATTTGCTGCCTATATTACCTGAATCAAATAATTTTTCATCTTTGGGTTTCAGCTTATGCATACAAACATATGTATATTTACATATATATACATATATATACATACATATATATGTTATAAGTTGCAAGTAAATAAAATTCAGCTTTAAATAAGAAAGACCTTCTAACTAAAAGATCTATTCCGCAAAAAAATGGCCTGCCTTTGAAGGTATTAAGTTTTTCATCATTGAAAGTATTTAAGCATAGATTAAGCAACCATTTGTCAAAAGTATTATAAAGAGAATTCCTTTATCAAGGAGGTAGAAC
Organism: Sminthopsis crassicaudata; assembly: GCF_048593235.1. Taxonomy (NCBI): domain Eukaryota; kingdom Metazoa; phylum Chordata; class Mammalia; order Dasyuromorphia; family Dasyuridae; genus Sminthopsis; species Sminthopsis crassicaudata. Next base: position 503,998,332 of record NC_133619.1, on the reverse strand, counting down.
AGATAAATTCTATGTTTGCTTCTAGGGTTTCATCTTGTGAATTTTAGTTTTCCGCATCTTTCCACTAAGATTCTATAGATGATGTATCATTGACAACCCTGTTGAACCACTGATTTGTATTGAGTTCACAGGCCAATGATGCCCTTAGATCTCTTTCATATAATTCCCCCTTCATATTTTTCAGCCCCATAAGAGTCTTCAGTCATCTCAGGCCCTCAAAATTATCATTAAAATGTAAAAACAACTCATGAAATTTAATTTTAGGAAAAAAGTAAACATGTTTTATATGGAACTATTAGAAAAGTGGTAGGATATCAACAACTACAAGGCACAGTGAACAGAGTTGCAGGGCATGGAGCAGGAAGGATCTGAGTTCAAATCCAGTATCAGACGCTAAATAGTTGTATGGGTAATTCATTTAAACTAACTGTATTTGCTTAAATTTCTCATCTGCAAAATTGAGCTGGCAAAAAAACAAAACAAAAAAAAAACAGTAAAGCATTCCCTTATCTTTACCAAGAAAACTCTAAATGGAGTTACAAAAACATGAATGAAACAATTAACACGACGACAAAGGATATCATGAAATTGGAAAAATCCTAAAAAAGGTATTACAATTCTCATATGATTCAGGATCATGTTGAATATATAACAACTAAGTCTGTTTGGCCAACTCTGTTTTACCACATAGAGGAAGATTAGCACTTGAGTTTTCTATTTGCTGTTCTTTCTCACTGACTTTTTTTTTGTGTGTGTGGCTGAAAGCAGGTAATGTTTCTTTGTGCTTCTGCAAAATCATCTTCTTCTAATCTTAACCACAGGGGAAACAGTGAGAAGTATACTCCTACACCTTTCCTGCCAATCTGGCACCTTGTTATTCTAGAGCAAGAGTTGCAACTTTTTCAGTATCATGTTGTACCATCAATAGACCTAAAATGTCATGGTATTCCCCCCAAAAAAACTCAGAAAATATAGGAAAGAAGGGGAAAAGGAAACATGGAATATAAGGATAGATAGATTTTTTTCATGTGAAAAAGACTTAGAAGCTTTAGGGAATCGCAAATTGAATATAAATCAATATTGTAACATGAGAATTTAAAAAGTTATTTTATTAGGATGTGTTAACACAAAAAGAATAAGATGTTATGGTCTGATCACATAGATCATTTTACATTTTAAGAGGGATTCTATATTTTAAGATGGATTTTGAGAAACTGAAACAGAGAGAGAAAAATTTGTCTAATGGAGAGGATTTGAAGATTTTATAATATGAGGAACTGTCAAAAGAACTGATGAAGAGGAGGATGGGTAATGGGGTAATACATTAACTACCTGAAGAACTATTGCATAGAAGGAAGTTTTAGAATTGTTCTACTTGACTACTAAGGGCAAAACTAGGACCAATGGAAGGAAGGAAAAGAGAGATGCATGTAACAGGAGAGACAGGAGGAAAAAAAAAAAAACATTGCCTCTATTTCCAGACTTGATTTTGATGCTTTTTTGTGAATATAAACAAAATTTAAGATAAGATATAAAATAATGATACTCACTGAAAAATAATATTTTCTAAATTGTGCTGTCCAATATCACATACAGGTAAAAATAAACACCAAATTTTATAGTTCATACAAACATGCAGAACTTGCAAATCCTATGAAAACTTTTTCATTGGCTATTGACTTTCCACTGCCCAATATTACGAAATATATTATTCTATTAGCCACAGGCAGATTCTGGAAATAACTTTGTCTTAGCAAAAATTCTGTTAATATAAAATCCTTTACTCATTTTACTTAGCAAAGTTTATATGCATACATCATGTGATTTTTTTTAATTAAAAATTTCTTTAAAACATTCATTTTATTAAACATATGATTATTATATCTTAATTTAGAATCCATGTGCTAAACAGGTGGGGGCTATATCTATCCCTTTATATCATTTGCTTTCAGGAAAATATCTTTCTTGGCATACTTATTTTATAAGTAACAATCCAGGCTTTCTCTGTTTCTCTGTCTCTCTTTCTCTGTTCCTGTCACTGTCTCTATCTCCATCTATCTGCCTTTCTGTTTTTCTGTGTCTCTGCATGTCTGTCTCAGTCTTTGTATCTATTTCTGTTTCTGTTTACAAGCTTACAAAGTCAACGAGTATTTATTAATAGCCATGACAAGGTCTAGATGTTAGGAAGATTATTTTGGCAGCCATATAAATAATTAACTGAAAACCAGAAAGAATGGAAACAAACAAACAAACAAACAAAACTAGTTAAAAAAAAGCTATATTCTGTAGTTTCCTAGACTTAAATTCCATGGAAGAGATTTTTATTTTTTATGTTTTGTTTTTTTGTTTTGAGGATTTGGATTTTGTTGTTTTGTTTTTGTTGGCTTTTTTTGGGTGGAGGAGTGGTAACAGAATTCTGATATTACTTTTATAGTGAATTTCCACTAAGGAAAATGTCTTATTAATGCTTATTAGCATGGGGCATTAAATAATGCAAGTATCACATGGCCAATATGTGTCTGAGGGAGCACCTGAACACATTTTCACTTCCTCCAAGGCAAGTTCTCTATTTTAAACACCATAAAGTCCACTCATCTGTCACATCAAAAACTCCTCTATTACCCAGCAGCGCTACTACTGGGATTATATCCCAAAGAAATACTAAAGAGCGGAAAGAGACATATATGTGCCAAAATATTTGTGGCAGCTCTTTTTGTTGTAGCTAGAAACTGGAAGATGAATGGATGTCCATCAGTTGGAGAATGGTTGGGTAAATTGTGGTATATGAAGGTTATGGAATATTATTGCTCTGTAAGAAATGACCAGCAGGAGGAATACAGAGAGGCCTGGAGAGCCTTAAATCAACTGATGCTGAGTGAAATGAGCAGAACCAGAAGATCACTATTACATGCTGTTATCCATGAAACATAATTTAAAATCCTTATGGTGTTGTTTCAATATGTCTTTGCTTTTCTAATATTTGGCATATAGAAAACACTCAGTAAATAATTATTGAATTAATGAATTGAATTGCAAAAAGTCAGGTGTTTTGCTCATGTTCTTTTAAACCCTCATCCCCTGACTTGAATCCCTTAATGCATTTAACAATACCTTTACAGAGATGAGGTAACTAGTGACAGAATTCTGTTTTTATCAATCAAGTAAGATAATATGACATCTGCTAAGAAGGAGGTAGATGGGAGATAAATAGTCTATATGAGGAATGTGATAGGGGATCAATCACAAGTTAATAAACAGATTTCTATGTCATTGAGTGGACTCAGTTTAATGCCAGAGTGAATTAGTCATGGACACAATAAGAATAATGTTTCCTTTCATTGTTTTTGCTTTCTTCCATTACTTAGTTCATTCATTGTCAAAGTGTATGAACCAACAATTCTTGAAAGAACTGCAAACAATTAACATAACTGAAGATTGCTCTAAACAACTAATAAGAGAACACGGATCAAAACAATTATGTGCTTTCACATCACACCCTAAATTTGACAAAGATGGCAAAAGAGGGTGTATATATATGTGTGTATATATATATATATGTATATGTATATGTATATGTATATATATATATGTAAATATTGAAAGAGCTGTGGAAAAACAGTTATGCTTATCTGATAATGGAATATCTGTGAACTGGTCCAAAGTTTTTGAAATTATGGTAAGAAAGTTACTAAGATATCTAATACCATTTAATCCAGAGATACAACTACTAGATATATATCCCAATGAGACCAAAGATATAAATACTGCCATATGGATCATTATTTTTGTAACAACACTTTTTTTTTGTAATTAGACAATATTGGAAGCAAAATAGATGACAATAAGTTGGAGAATGACCAAACAAGTTGTAGTACATGAATGTAATGGAATATTAATGAACTTTTGAAAATAATAAGAGTTATTATTTATGTAACACTTAACTATATGTCAAGCACTGTGTTAAACACTTTATAATTATTATATTATTTAATGTTTTGCAACTGAGGAAGCTGAGACAAACAGGGATTTAAGTGTTTTGAGAAATTGTCTCAGGCTGGATTTAAATTCAGATCCTCTTGTTTTCAGGCCTAGAACTGTATCTATTTACCATCTAGTTGCTGATAGATATGAAGAATAGACAAATACATTTGGGAATACATATGTAAATACACAATAGCTTAGCTGTTGATGCATGTTCAGTATGCTCTACCTGTTAATGCTTTCCACATTTCCACGGCCTGCTTTCAGTAAAATGTAATAGAGGACATTGTTTTTCACTGCGGATCATGCACAAATGTTCTGCAAGTACTGCCTTTCAACTAACTATGTAGTGAAGAAAAACCTTTTAACTGACTACTGAACAGAATAAAATATGTATAAAAAAGACTACAAAGGAAATACTCAACTACTCTTCCTGATAGGTCTTGATTAAGCAGGAAATTCTGTAAGTTTCTGGGAGGAAAAGATTATCTCCCATTTAGTTACCATGTGACCTGTATAAGTAAGTGACACTGTTTTGTCTCTTTTGTGTTTGCTCTTCTCTGATCCTGGATGAATGAGTATCAGAGACCAAACAATACTGAGTTTCAATAGTCCAGCAACCAGTGAGCCAGCAATGAAAGTCTAGAGTAGGTCTATTACAGATGCAAGAACAGATGCTGGTAAGTAGGTCCAGCCCTGAGGACTGACCTTCATAACCCAGCATAACAGTGGGTTTCCCCAGAAGCAGAGTAGCCATTTCATGAAAACAAGGCTTCTATTTGTCCATTGGCTACGCCATACACCAAAGTGAACTTAGTGGGAGGAAGGCAACTCTTGCTTTACTTTTGGACAGAAGTACTAAGGTAATAGAGAAGAGAGTAACAATAAATAATACCCTTGGGAAGTCAGGGAGGCTATGTTGGGAAATTTAGGTAACAGAAAAATTAATACCAATATTTTAAATCCAATTTTTTTCAAATACCTCTGTGGCAGATTCAATGACATTCAAGATTCAACTTAGTAAATGGTTTTCATTTACTAAAATGATAATTAAGCACGTCATTTGCCAGCTCTGAATGAACCCCCCCAAAAATAACTAGGATGATATTCTACAATAAACATATTTTTATTCTTCAAGGGAAAATCACTTTCACAGCGCAGCAAGATCTCAGAGTAGAATACTATTTAGCAAATGTTGTTTTTTTCTCCCATAGGAAATCCCATAACATATACTGAGAAAGTTGGCAAATGAGAAATCTCAAAAGATCTCTACTATATAAGAATTCTAGTAAATAAGGATTCTTACCCTGAGCTACCTAAGAAAAGTTAAATTGTTAAAACTAAAATATAAAATCACAGCATCTATGAAAATAATCACTACTATGTAACCTGTTTTCCTAACTGAAATGCAAAAGTACAGAAGAAAAAGAGAGTGAAAGAAAAAATGAATACAACCATGAAAAGTGATTTCACTTTATTTTATCATCTAATAGATTAGTTTTGGTTAAAATAGATACTACTGATGAGTATTCTGCTAAAAATGTTTCTAAACCTAGAAAATTAAACCAATTAAATTGGGAAGCCTTCTAGCTATCTATATACATTTGTTAAAGAGACAATGTCTTCTTTCACTGTTTACAACTCCAAAGCAGAGTTCATACTCTAATCCTCTCTCTCAGAAAAGAAGGGAAGGAAAATAATTGACTAATGAGAGAAAAAAATTGCTGTTGGCAATGGTCTGTTTGGAATATTTACTTTTAATCAAGAGAAGCCATTATTCTTTCTAATCAATGAGGTTTGGAAGGACACATCAGCAGTTGTTTATCTTGGCTGACTAGATTCTAAAGATATTAAAGATGTAAAGAAATCTTAATTCTTAATTGCTTTTCTTTAATATTCTCATTTCTTCAACTATATTTAAAATGATTTTGCCAAACCAAATTTGTGGATTAATGGTGTGAATTGAGAGATTTTTTTTTTTCTTATTTTTGATAGAAATTCTAAAGGTTGGAGTTGTAGGTGTAGAAATTACTATTATTTTGAAAACAACAAAGTATAGAAACCTAAATTCTGTCTGCAAAAAAGAATAGGGAATTTAGGAGCTTGAAGAGAGTTAGAGCAGAGATATATAGCTTAGAGACCAAATTGCTGTTTCAAAGAAAGAGTAGGGATATAGATCTTAAGTATGAACACTGCAAAAATATCAAGAAGGAAGAAGAATTATGTACTTACTTTCCAAAACCCAGTTCCTCCACTTTGAAAACCATTATTTCCATTGACAAACTTGCCTAAAGACTGTAAGTTTTCAAGATTTTTTCAGATTTTACAGATTTATTCATTATTAATCCTAGCTAATTAAATGCCAGCAAACAGGTTCTTTAGAGAATGAGATGAATATACAACTATGTTCATATTAGAATTTTATTTTGTTCCTTTATATGTATATATTCATATATTTGTTTTAATCTGAAGACCATGCTAAAGAAATATTCTTATTTTCCTATTTTTCTTTTGGGGTTTTAGGCAATCTCCATGTTAAGGAGCCATAAATATATAAATTTAAAGTGTAAAAGTTGTTTTTAAATTTTCCATAAGTTGCTGAAGATTGAAACTGCAGACTTCAATAAAAATCTGCAAAAAAAATCATTTTTTTTATTATAAGCTTAAAAATGCTAGTTTCCTCAGTGCTGCAGGTCACTTACTCAACCAGCTTGCAAAATTCAAATGCTTGGAAACCCACAAATAATCCAAGGCCAAACTCTGCCTCCAAAATACAGCACAGGAAAATTGTCTCCTGAATATTTTCAATACCATATGGTAAACTGTGTTTTCTACCAGTATAGGGAACATTTTAACTCTAAGGAATTTGTAATTATATCCAAATAATTAGCTCCATTTATTTTTTTTTATAATACTGTCCTTTCTTTTAAGAGGAAAGGAAATTCTATCTCTCCCCACTGTGATTATCACTTTTATTATATGTGTAATTGTTGTTAGAGGGAAAGGAATTTGAACAGCAACTTAATAAATATGCATGAAATGTGTATCAAATGAGGATGTTGCCAAATCTTTGGTCTGCCTGACAATGAAAACGGAGAAGTTGATAGTATTTATTTCCCCATGTCTGCCTTTAAGGTCATAAGCTCAGAAGCTATTTAAAAAGACACTGCCAGAGTTGAACATTTAAGTATGTATGAAGCTGAATAAGACTGGTCTGTTCTCTTTCCAACTATTCATCAAATATCTTCTTATACAAAGTATATGTAATTTCTTTGGTGACTTGAGAAGATCATTGCTAATATGTCTACATTATGTCCATCTGTTCTAGTGAGGAACAAGGCTCTCGCAGTAACCCACATAGAATTTACTGTCATTTCAAGATGATTCTGAGAAAGTAGTAATACAAAATTTTCGATGGATTTGTAAAGCCAATGTGGTCTGATGAGCAAAGTGATGAACCTGAAGTTAGAAAGACCTAAGTTTAAATCCTGCCTCTGAGTTTTATTAAATGGGTTACTTTGGTCAGGTCATGTAACCAACTATGTAACCTGGGCAGTTCTTTAGAACCTATCTACTAAGATACAGATAGATTTATAATGTACATTGGGAAAAAGAACTTCCCAAAGGTAAAGTTCCCGATAAAGACAAAATTATGTTTCTTTTACAAAATGAATTTCTAAATATTTCTTGATAATAGATTGATATTACCTCTCAATAGGCAAGAAGTTTTCCTGTATTGCTTCAGTCTCCCTTTTCCCTTTCTTAATAGTATGGCTTTACTCAGTCCCTTCAGATGTTCAGAAACCAATTGTTATATTTCATCTTTCCCTTTACTGATATATGTACTGAGGGGAAAAAAAAAATCTAACAAGTAAAACAACAGCAACAGAATAACAGGAGAGAGACCAGTCAGATACGTTTCTAAATGTACACAAGGAGACAGACAGAAAGGCAGATGCTGGATGGAGGTAATGGTCAAATGGAAAACGGGCATTGGAGATGGCCTGGTGACACTTTGCCTACAGGCAAATGTTTCTTTTGTGAAGCTGCATAATAATGGGAGAGAAAACATGAAAAAGGAGGGCAGAAATGAATGTTGTACAAGGAATAAATCAAGGGCTAGCAATGAGTGAAAATTATTTTAATTCTATATTGTTAAAAGGAAAACAAATTAGATTTAATATTCCCTAATTCTAAAAGGTCAAATCTCATCAATTTAAATTATTGTATCATCTCCCATCACATGTCTTGATTGTGGTCAAGGAAGATTCAGAAAAGGAGGATTAAATTATATTATTTCAATTCTGATTGTGTCATCCATAGCCGATCAGAAGAAGATATACCTATGGTGCTCAATATTTTGCTGGGTCATCTTGCTAATTATCACCAAATACTCTATTAGCTCTCATTGAAGGTCATTGAGAGAGGTTATTGACCCAATTTATTGTTACTGCTAGATGAAATAATAAATTGATTGTACTCAGAATTTTGCAAGTCAGTTTTCCTTGATTTCTACCATAATAATTTGGTGAGTGGGAAGGAATTAGCAGTGGGAGGCTAATCCTTGAAGCAACAAGGGGAGGACCTGTAAAAGTATTCAGGTGACATTTTCACTGGAAGGATTTCTTTGTGCAGCATTGTATTGGAAACCTGACTTTCTCCTCATTGGCAATCTTTCTAATACAACTTAATCCTGCACATAATTGGGGAAGCAGCAGTTTTACTTGTTTGCCTTGGTGTCCTGTCTGATATAATTGTTTGAGTGACTGGCAATAAATTGATAGTAGAAAACCTGGGAAATACCCTAAGGAACAAATCCCTTAAAGAAATTTCCTTTTCTTGAAGAAAGGCTCCCTGCTCAAGCCAAGTAGTCATCAGTGGTACCCTTTTGAGGAAATCATAAAATAAATCCCAGGATACTCACTGCCTTTGGCAGGAAGAGGAAGTTAAGTCCTGGTCTTCTCATTGTAATTGACAACTAGGAAAAGTGATACTTTTGATTTAAAAGGGGCCAAGGAAATGCCTTGTCAAAAATGACCATCATTAGCAAGTAATTAAAAATCAGTTATTTGATCTGAATGAAATTTTGTCATGAAAGAAAATAGCATAATTGTGGTAAATTAGATTCTAATTAAAACTATATTTACTATTTGGTACTAAACAATCTGTAAATTAACTTTATCACTGTTTACCTCAGTTTCTTACTCGGTAAATGAGATAAATCTTACCATCCACCTCCTATGGTTGTTGTAAAAATCAAAATGAAATAATGATTGTAAAAATTTCAATGCAGTGCCTGACATATGTAAGCACTACATAAATGTGAATTATTGTTATAACTATTATTATTATTTATTTTATTGAATATAATTACCCTTTAGTAATAATAATGATTACACATAACTCCAAGTTGTGTTTTAAATGTGGTTAGTATAAAATAGTAAAGATCATAAAATAAATGATGTTATGTTAAATGATTCAGAAATGAATTGGAGCGAATTGGCTTGACGGGGCTCTCTGCAGGAAGGGAAGTCACTTCTTTGGACAAGAGTTAACAGCAACTGCCTGGAGACAACGGTTCGTTACTGGAAGAAGAATTGGATCCAGATGAGTGGAAATTAGTAGGAGAGCAATTAGGTGAACAGTACAATTACCTTTGTGACATTTTACCCTTTGGTTCCAGACCAAACTCAGTTTCCAAAGATACAATTCATACCTACAATTTAATCCAAATGGCTTTAAAAAATGTTATTCTAAAGGAAGAGATGAAGGAGCAAAATGGGGAAGTGTCAACTAAACTAGGTGAAAAGGATGAATCAGATAACAATGAAGTTAAGTACAATTCTGAGCAACAGCAACAGGAGCACCTCCCATCTCCTCCCTCAATTAACCCTTCATGGGTGGAGCAAGAAGGAGGAGAGGAAGAGGCAGAAACACAAACAGAATTGCCTGTGAAGCAGCCTAAGCCTATGACAAGATTAGAAAAAGCATTGGTTAAAGCTAAGAGAGAAGGACAGGATATAAGTGATTTTATACATGCATATCCTGTGATTGAAAATACTGACTCTGTAGGTAAAAAAAGGAGAAGATATGCACCTTTAGATTTGAATAAAATTAAGGATTTGAAAAAAGGTTGTACCCTTTATGGGGCTACATCAGCTTATGTCAAAATGTTACTAGATGGTTTGTCTTATGAAGTCCTAACCCCGAATGATTGGAAATCCATAGCAAGGACATGTCTGGAACCTGGAGAAAATTTATTATGGCTTGCGGAATTTCATGAATTATGTAAAATTCAAGTCAGATGCAATTTGGAAATAGGAGTTAACACACAATTCACTTTTGAGCACTTAGCTGGTGAAGGTCAGTATGGAGAGAATTCGGAACAGATTAATTATACCATGACAATATATGAGCAAATTGCTAAGGCTGCAATAAAAGCTTGGGGTGTCCTTCCTGGACAGAAAGATCGTGGAGAGGCTTTCACTAAAATACAGCAAGGTCCCAATGAACCTTTTGCAGATTTTGTGGGACGTTTGCAAACTGCTGTCAAAAGAACTATTGGAGAAAATCTGAGTGGTATTAAGTTTTGTTCCATGATGTTGTGAGTGCTATTTTGTTTCTAAATTTTCTTGTATTGTGATTTTGTGGCAATCATTATATGAGAAATACTGTTCAGAATTGTATCATTAGAAAATTTGACTCTTTTAATGTGGATATTTGTGGATATTGGTATGATGTTAAAACCTATCAAGTATTAATTTGGTACATTTTTTTTGTTTTGTTTTTGTTTTGTTTTGTTTTGTTTTAATTTGGTACATTTTAAAAGGGAAGAATAATAATTATTCACTTTACAAAAAAACAAAAATGAGAGAAACCTTATACAATGTCCTTATTCCTAAACTTGCAAAGTTTCTTGGGACCATCTGCTTGGGCAAGGTCTTAAAATCCTATCAGTTCTGGGAAATAAGTTGTGATTTGGTTTACAGAGAAAACAGGATCCCTTTTTCATTACAGACATTTCTTGACAAAATGGGAAGGATTTATAAGTAATATAAAAGTAATTTATGTAATAATTTGTGATTATGAAATTATACCTGTAATGATATATATTGAAGTGACATCTTGAACTAATTTAGTGTTAATAGGCTCTAGTCTTAAAGATTTGATTTTGCTTTAGGTATTAATGTACAATATCTTAAGAGAGGGCTATCTATTATTCTGAAGATTTGCAGTAGTTAATTTTTTTCTGGGATTCATTTTTAGTATAATGATCATAAATTCATAATGATCATAAATTGTATTTTCTTCACTTTTAATGATTGACTTTTAAACAAGGATTAGTTTAAGCTGGGAAAGAAGAAAGAGAAGAAAATAATATTGAGTGAATTTTTGAAGGCCCTTTTATTGCCAACTTATTAAAATGATATTGATGAGAATTAGGTAAGGAGTATCTAAATGAAATTAGGTTTAATTGAGGTCTAATGGCAGTTTCTGGGTACAGGGAGTCAAATAAAGCTCCTCTGCAACCCCTTTGGATTTGGTGCAAGGAAACAAAGTTAAATGAGGTGTAATAGCAGCTCAGAGTCCTGTGTAAAGGAATTTACAGACCCTAAAACGTAGATTAATAAAAGAGGTTTATTATGGGGTTTGGAAGTAAGGTTGAAAGGTAGAAAGACACCAGGGCCAGGGCTGGCACTGGGTGGGCAGAAACCCCTGACATGGCTGGTGCAAGGATACGTTTGGGACTCCTGCAAAAAGTGGACTACAGGCTTCCCTTTTTATCTGAAGGGGCTCATGGGTGGAGTCAAATTCAATGGGTTTTTAGATAAGGAGGAAGCTATTTGTGGGGGTTGGGAAACCTGAGCAGAATCATTAGAATGGGGGCTGGGACAGCATAAGTTAGCTCAGATCCTGTAGGTGCTGGGAAAGCCCGAATATCTCCCATTGGAATTCATGGGGCTTGGGAATTAGAAAGGAATCTTAACCCACATCAAAATGAGAGCAATAATAGATGTCATTAGGGAAACTTTGCTATTTCTGGTGAAATCTTGTGGGATTGTAATCTGATATTGTTTTGAGTCGACTTCAGATATATGTGTCTGATTATTAAATTAGTAATCCACCAGTTGAGCTGTTTGAGGTGAGGGGGGAGGGTCCAACTTGTCAACTACTACAGTTGGATGTATGCATCTAGGAAAGATTGAGGGGATGGCCTTGACATGGACTAAGGTAGAATTCCCATTACCTGATTTCTTCTTTTTTCTCTTTCCTTCCCAAAGATGATTGTTTCCCACCAGGGTAATCCAAAATCTGTTTATTATGTCTTATTAATGATGTGGACTTTTTCTATATTATTGGCTCTTTCAAAGAGTAAATATTACTCTTACTTAAAATGAAACAGAAGCAAGGTTGTTGTTTTTATTTTCTGCCCATAGACTTAGGCCAGGAGGATCATGTTTCACATTGTTATAATTATGTTCCTGTTATTTTTCTTTCATAACAAATCTCTCTTACCAGGGATTTTAAAGTTTTATTTTTTAAATACAATCGTTTTTGTTGAAATACTCCAGCAATGAAAGGAAGAGAGCCAAATAGAACAAGGTAAATTTAAAATAAAAATAATTTAATTTATAAAAAGATTAATTTTAACATTAAAAAAGATTAATTTAACATTAATCAACTGAGAGAATATGTCTATAGCAGAAGAGGAAATAAAAATGAAACACTGCCTCATCAATAAGTTTAATACATCTAGGTTAAGGAAGGAAGTGCTTAAATGATGAGAATTTTTTTCTATCAAATATCTCTGATAAGGTATTAGTAGACAAGATATAACAATTAACAAAATAAGAATAAAGTCATTCCCTGATCAGCAATCCCCAAATTTCACCTCACACCCTGAAAATAAACAAAAATGACCCAAAAAATTGCAATAAAAAATTGGAAGGATTATGGGTGTCAACAAGCACATTAATATATTTTTGGTGGAGCTATATAATGATACAGCCATTTTGTAAATCAATTTATAAAGCAATTTTCAAATAAAAAAATTAAATGCTTATATCCTTTGAATCAAAGAATTTTTCTGGGCTTAAATATCAAGGAAACTATTGATAAAAATCTCTTTACATAAATAGATATAGTTACATAAATATGTGTATATATACATATACATATATATATATATATATCATAACTTTTTGTGATAACTAAGGATTGGTAACAAAATAGATACCATCAATTAGAGAATGGTTAAACAATTGTACATGAATGTAATAGAATATAACTGTGCTGTAAAAATGATATGTGTATGTTGAATGAAAAGAAATATGAAAAGTGCTATATAAACAGATGCAGAGTTAAGTATGCAGTTAAAAAAACAATATTCATGGTAACTACAACAAAGTTAATGAATGGAACAAAAAGATCGAAAATAAATATAGCAGAATTACAAGTATCAGGTGAAACTCAAATGAAGATATTTGATAATCCCCAACCTATGCCTTCATGGAAGTGGGAGATCCATAAGTATTACACATTGCATGTTTTTCTGGACTTTTTCAATGTATGAATTAGTTGTGTTGACTTTTTTCTTTTTCTCCAAGAAATACTATTTATCATATGAAATCACTCAAGGAGGGCAGAGATAGAGGGAAACACAGAATAATACAATGATATAAGAAATAATTTATTAATAAAAACTTATTTTTAGAAATACTGTAAAAACGACATCTGTAAGAGCTAATAATTTTTCCTAGATTCTTATTATAAATAGAAAAAAATTAATACTTCCAAAACAAAAATAAAACAATTAAATATAACTTGATTAAGGCACTTACCCCTCTTTATCTTCCCTGTCCTCAATACCCCTTCAAATTAATAAAGCAATTATTTAAAAAAGAGGGCATTGCCATGGACATGGAAAACAGATCAAGATATAAATGAATAAAATGTCTGACATTTTGTCTGGTTCTATACAGTTTACAAAATTTATTTATAAGCATTATTTCAAGTCATTCTCATAAAAATCTCATGAGGGAATTAAAGTAAATATCACATTTTACAGATGTGAATTCAAGGCCTGCTGGAAAAGTTAAGAGACTTGTCAAAGTCACACAGTTATGAAGGGATAGTCAGTCCATCCATATATGTATGGATACACCTATGTATCATTTATTATTCTAAATGTTGTTGATATGAAGAAAAGCAAAAGTCCAAGGTCTTAAGAGCACACAGTCTAATGGGAAAAAATACACAAAAATTATGTAAAAATAGTCTATATGCAGAAAAAAATTGAACATAATCAATGCTCAATTCAAAGCTACTAGTATTAAGGGAGAACTAGAAAGGCTTCACATCTCTGACTTTAAATCCAAAGCCCAGGGCATCAATAAGCTATTGGTGCTATTTCTTATACATAAAAGAGACAGAAGAGCAAATGAAAAATATTTCAATAGATCATCTAAGTTGTGCAAGTTTCATATACAAAAGATAATATTTGCTTGGGCCTGGTGAAAACTCTGATGAATCCCCACAAACCCATTTGGGTATTCTCAGTAAGAAAAGTCACAGATAGGATGAGATAAGTTCCAGGACTAGACTTAGTTAAATAATTATTGATGAAGTCTAGAAGGTTCTGTAGGTTTTGCCTCATTTCTAATAAAGGTTTCTAAATGAAAGCTACAAATAACTGCATGTTGTTTTACCAACTTTCACAACTTTTCCTTCCATACAGAATAATTGAAAATCACTTTATATTTCCATTATAGTGTCTCTTTCCAGTATTAAACAGTATTATTTATAGTGGTAAAGATCAAAATGATAGCTCAAGTAGGAGAATAATGGAAATGCAAAGGATATTGCTGTTTGTCCTTTGTTTTCAAAGAGAACTGATGAATTGACTCATGTGTTTTGGATTTTAAAAAGGTAGAACTGTACAAAGTTGTCAGCCTCACTCTCTCTTCCAGAGTCATTAGAGTCCAGACTAAACAAAAATCAGGATGATTGTCAAGGGAGCAGGATACATTGGATGACCTTGACATCTCTTATGTCTGACCAAGCTCTAAGTGTCCCACAGTACCTGTTTCAGCCATTTTCATGGCCATTAAAAGAAATTGTTCTTATCTGCTCATTCTACTAGGAGAAATCTTTATTTTCTTGTGGTAGACAATTCCTGAACTGGTTTATGGCCCTTCAATTATCATCAGCCTAGTTTAAGGCATCTGCCAAGGTGTAGTGAAAGTGTAGCTGCTCTGCATGTTACAATTTCTGGGAGTCACTGGTGAGAGTTTAATGATAAGTGGGCATCCAAGATGGATGAGCAGCCCTGAAAAGGGCTCAGCAAAACCCTCATCTCCTGAACATCCATACAGCCCAAATAAAAAATGAAATGAATGGCAAGGTGATGATGTAAAGAACATTGAATAGAGTCAGATGACTTTTTTCATTTAAATTCTACCATTTTTCTAACAATTTCTCCTTTAAAGGTTCATTTATAAAATGGGAATAATAATATTGGCAACAATTTCATCATCTAGTTGTTGGGAAGAATAAGTGCTATGGAGTATGCAAAGTGCTAAATATGAGTATATAAATGTCATTTTTAGTGAATATAATGGTCAATACACCAACTCACTTAAATAGGAAATAGTAGAAATTGACTGTGGCAAAGCAAGTTATTCTATAAAGAATCTCATAAGACCATCCCTTGACATGGCTATATCTGCTGTTACTGCCACCACAAGTGCTTACAATGTCCCTTAGCTAATTTGTCGTCTTTTAAAAATATTACTACTCCTAACCAGAGGGACATTGCTGGAGTTATTTGAATCTTACATATATCACTTTTTCCTCCTCTTGACCATATTCTTCATCTAGCAGTACTAACTATCCACAATAAAAGAGAGTACAACCTGAGGGATTTCTACTTCCCAAACAGACTCATAGAATGAGGGCAAGAACTATGTCCTATTCATCTTGGTTCTGCCTTATTCCATTCCCCTCGGCCCAATGACATATATAAGCATTATTTATTATTATAGAGATCTATCTTTCAGGCAGAAATAATATTACAATAATTTAAGGTCATAAAGCTTAAATTTATAGCATTCAAACTAGAGGTCATCTAATCTGACCACTTTACTGTGAAAACTAAGGTCAGGAGACATTATATGACTTACTCAGTATTGCACAGATAGTATCAGCATTATGATTTAAATATAAGTTCCCTAATGAAAAAAAACTCAGAGGAAGGTGGTCTAAGTGTACCTGATCTAAAGCTATATTATATAGCAGCAGTCACCAAAACCATTTGGTATTGGCTAAGAAATAGACCGGTAGATCAGTGGAACAGATTAGATACAAAGGACAAAAAAGGGTACATCTATAGCAATCTAATCTTTGACAAACCCAAAGATTCCAACATTAGGGATAAAAATTCATTATTCGGAAAAAAACTGTTGGGAAAACTGGAAATTAGTATGGCAGCAATTAGATATGGATCCACACTTAACACCATATACCAAGATAAGATCAAAATGGATCCATGATTTAGGCATAAAGAGGGAGATAATAAATAGATTAGAGGAACAGAGGATAATCTACCTCTCAGACTTGTGGAGGAGGAAGGAATTTATGACCAGAGGAGAACTAGAGATCATTATTGATCACAAAATAGAAGATTTTGATTACATCAAACTAAAAAGTTTCTGTACAAATAATACTAATGCAAACAAGATTAGAAGGGAAGTAACAAATTGGGAAATATTTTTAAAAACAAAGGTTCTGACAAAGGTCTCATTTCCAAAATATATAGAGAACTGACCATAATTTATAAGAAACCGAACCATTCTTCAATTGATAAATGGTCAAAGGATATGAACAGACAATTCTCAGAGGAAGAAATTGAAACTATATCCACTCACATGAAAGAGTGTTCCAAATCACTACTGATCAGAGAAATGCAAATTAAGACTCTGAGATACCACTACACACCTGTCAGATTGGCTAAGATGACAGGAACAAATAATGATAAATGTTGGAGGGGATGTGGGAAAATTGGGACACTAATGCATTGCTGGTGGAGTTGTGAAAGAATCCAGCCATTCTGGAGAGCAATTTGGAACTATGCCCAAAAAGTTATCAAACTGTGCATACCCTTTGACCCAGCAGCGCTACTACTGGGATTATATCCCAAAGAAATACTAAAGAGCGGAAAGAGTCATATATGTGCCAAAATGTTTGTGGCAGCTCTTTTTGTTGTAGCTAGAAACTGGAAGATGAATGGATGTCCATCAGTTGGAGAATGGTTGGGTAAATTGTGGTATATGAAGGTTATGGAATATTATTGCTCTGTAAGAAATGACCAGCAGGAGGAATACAGAGAGGCCTGGAGAGACTTAAATCAACTGATGCTGAGTGAAATGAGCAGAACCAGAAGATCACTGTACACTTCAACAACAATACTGTATGAGGATGTATTCTGATGGAAGTGGAAATCTTCAACATAAAGAAGATCCAACTCACTTCCAGTTGATCAATGATGGACAGAGGTAGCTACACCCAGAGAAGAAACACTGGGAAGTGAATGTAAATTGTTAGCACTAATATCTGTCTGCCCAGGTTGCATGTACCTTCGGATTCTAATGTTTATTGTGCAACAAGAAAATGATATTCACACACATGTATTGTATCTAGACTATATTGTAACACATGTAAAATGTATGGGATTGCCTGTCATCGGGGGGAGGGAATAGAGGGAGGGAGGGTAATTTGGAAAAATGAATACAAGGGATAATATTATAAAAAAAATATATATATATATAATAAAAAAAATTAAAAAATATATATATAAGTTCCCTGACAAATACAGTGAAAGCTACCTCTAAACGACAACAGTTCTTTCCAACTTTATAATTTCAAAAGTCTGCAAATATTTATTGAAGGAATAGGAAAGCATTAGTCACAAAATTATGGACCTAAAACTATTAAAGACCTTATTGGTCATTTAGTCCAATGTCCTCATTTAACAAATGAAGAATAATAAGTTGTCCAAGATCACATAGATAGAAAGTATCATAGTTTGGATTTGAACTCAGATCTGGTCATTCTAAGTTCAAGGCTCTTACCATTGCACTTTATTACTTTTCATACTATTATGGCAGCATTAATGCTCGCAAGATTGCCTATTCCATAGGCAAATGAGTCTAGGCCTCTGTGTATCTTTAATATTAATTGGTGAATATTGAAAAAAGCTTGTTGTAGGTAATATTTTCCTCTCATATGAGTAGTTTGATTTGGCTTATGGATTTGGAAAGAAACCAAGATCTAATAAGTCAAAATTCTAAACTCCTGTGATCAAATGTGCAAATAGTTAAAGCTGGGCACATTTGCACTGCACCTGTTTCACACCATCTGCCCAAAGCAGATTTCTGGCCTTTGTTTTGTATCTTTCTTTAACCATGTCTAGGTAGAGAATAGACAACTTTAATCCATAATGAGAAAGCCATCCAAAATTTTGTTAGCAATTAAAAATGGAGGTTGACTAAGATTCTAGTGCCAGGGTAGGGGAGAGGTTATAACTTTCATTTCAATAGCCAACAAATTTTATTTCAATATGATGAAAAATCTTCCCAACAGACTAAGTTCGTTTCTGTGAGTGAGTACCAGAGCTCTTCTTTTACAAAAGAATTTACAATTTACAATTGTCAATTTACAAAAAAGTCTTGATTCTCTTCCCTATTTAACTTTACATAATCTTTTATAAAAATGTTAAACATCTGTTCAAACAGGTAAAGAGTATAGTTTTGCTCTAGAGATTATTGAATCATAATTCCTGAATGTATATTCTTTGATCAAGCCATGACTTGATGAAAACAAATCTGTCTGCTTTTTTACATTAACTTCAATGTATCTCTGGATGTATGATGTCATTAGTGTTAATCTTCATGCAACAATATATATCACAGACCATCTATGACTTCTCATCTTGTGCAGCTCTTTTCTCAAAAAATTCCAAAAATATTTCAAATGCTGAAAGACTCAAACTCTTGATATTATGTGGGTACTAGTGTAGTATGGGTATTCATATATATGGTTGTATTGGTTGAGGGAAGATTATCACCTCTAGCATGAGGGCCTGCCAAGCCCTTCTCAGGGCTGCTTATCCATCTTTGGTGTCCACCCATCACCCAACTCTCACCTGCAGCTATACGAATCTATAGCTTGTACAATGGTACACTCATGGTAAAAAAAAAAAAAAATGACTGCAGAGAGGCTAGACGAGGTTAAGGGTAACTTGACAGTTCTCCAGCTAGGGAGATATCTACTCCAAGTATGTGAAGACTCCAAGTATGGCAGAATAAAAAAAAATGGAACAGTTTGTTGGAATGGATAGGAAAACAACTAAAGCAGACCCTGTGGGGCACTTAGAGCTTGGTCAGACATTGAAGACCAAGGGCATCCACTGCAGTGTGGACCATTGCCAGCTGTCTTGACTTTTGTCTTGCCACTGGATTGTAATGATTCTGAAAGATAGAGTGAGGCAAGTTCCATCTTGCAATGATGGAACACAAATCTAATTGACATGCAAGTGATATCATCCCATTATTTCACTGGTCCTCTTGGAGAACAAAGGACCATTAGAGCAGGAACAACCACCACCACCATGCCACAGCTTGTGGGATATGCAGGCTTTTTATCTGTTTTCTTTTGTTCCCAGCACATGACTGGCTCTTCCACAAGTCAATCAATTAACCAATAAAAATTTATTAAAATACTCATTAAATAAACATTTGTTGAGTTTCTACTATGCAACAGTCAGAATTAAATGCTAGGGATAGGAAAAGAGACAAAACATAATTCTTCCCTGAAGAACCTCACAATCTAAAGGGAGAAAAAACAAGCAAATAAATTATAGATATGAGAATAGGAGATAATTAATAGAGAGAAGGCTCTAGAATTAATAGGGGTAAGACTTCTTGTAAAAAGTGGGATTTCAGTTGGGATGTGACAAAAGCCAGGGAAGACAAAAGGCAGAGAGAAAGATAATAAGCATTGTATGCATGGGAGACAAAAAGAAAATTTCCAGAGCCAAGAAATGGAATGCATTGTTTGTGGAAAAGCCAGGAGACAAGGGTTCCTAGATCAAATTAAATGTGGTAGCAACTAAGGGGTTACAAACTATTTACTCACTTTGTCTTCTTTGAATGACTTGCAATATTAATTTATTTTTAGCAATTATGAGGTTCCATGCTTTTCAGTTACATATTTAACACACAAAGTCAAAATGTTATGAACAATTAAAAGTGATATTCTCATTAAGCATAATATTTCCCATTTGTCAATAAGAGGACTTCTGTTGTTAACATACATTATCATTTTCCAAAAACACTCCTGATTTGTCTGAATTCCAGATCAATCGAAGCTTCTTGAATATATTTGGTGTACCATATCCTTCTAAAACTAAGATTCTGTAAAGACTTTTGAAGCCAGTCTAAATCCACTCAAGGATCTGTCTCAATGTGAAACTTTCATTGGAACGTGCATAATTGAGAGCAGTTACTTTTAAAAACTAATGCTGCAGAACAAACTTAGGAATGTATAAAGTTTTTAACCCCATACAAATAAATTTGCATATGCATTGCTACCAATTTTCAAGAGATCATGTATTTGAATATAATCATATTTTTCTCTCTGCAATGAGCCACAGAGATTTTGGCAGCAGTTAGTAACAAAAACCTTCCAGAACACAAGAGCTCTTTAGGGGCTAATAACACTGTTTGAATAATGGACACTGGATAGGATTGGATATGGTTACTTACCACTCTAGGTACTTTCTCTCTGTCATTTGTTTAAACTATTTAACTTCTACATGTTTCTCATTCAAATAGGCAGATATGCTTAAATCACAATTATTTATATTCAAGAATTTTTAAATCATATTGTACAAATATAACAAAAAACATCCTCAGAGATCACCTGTATGCAAAAACCAAGTGAAAATTAAAAAAAAAAAGATCACTTTTCTGAGGAACCTTAGGGGTTCTCAGTTCTAGCAAGAACCAATATTTGAAAGCTATCTCTCCAAATGATCTTTTCTCAAGAACTGTGGGTGGTCTCCTTTTAAGTAAGTCTCTCTGCATTTAATTTGTTTCAATTTGAAAGAAATAATATCCATCAATTAAACCGGCTACTGTACCATTTGACAACAGTTAAACTAAGTGTCAACCAGGATGATAATGATGATTACTGCGTACCTAATTATTACAAACAAAACTCTTAGCATTGTGGAAAACAAAAAAATAGAAACTGAAACAGTTCTACTGGGGTGTATAGTTAAATTGTACAATGGAAATATAAAGGACATGCAAAGAAAAATGGTGCTATTTAAGGGTCTGTAGCGTGTCTGTTGCAACCCCCCATAGTCTTGGCAAATTCAGGAAAAAACTTACAGGCAGAAGAGAGTTTTCAAGGGGAGACTAGAAAAAGAGTCATCTCTTAAATTAAAAAAAGAAAACGTGAGGGTAACTTTCATTATTGAGTCAAATTTCTCTAAATACTATGCAGAAATTTTCTGGAGAGTTCAGTAGCATTGTAGTTACCAGCTGGGAAAAGTGCTTGTTCATAGGGAACTCAAGAAATCCCAGTAAAAGTACATAGGGATTTCAATAGTTTCCACAGGTATATAACCTATAGCCTTTAAATATCTTGATTTAGTTGACTGAATTTCTCTTGAACCACATATATTTGTTTAAGATAAATTTCTGCTCTTCTGTATGTCTAATATTTAACATTCATTTTAAAATATCACAAAATTCAAATAATAGTTATTATATAATTTAGTGGGGATAAATGTTAGGTTCACAAGGTCAGCTTCACGAGCCTTTTTGTGACACTGTTCCCTACATGACATAATGATAATAAGAACTCATAATAAAAATATATGCAATAAAATGATAGAGTGTCAGATTACAGATCATCATATTGAGAAATAGAATTAAGACCAGGGTTGCTGGATTTTAAAAACATGGAAGGAAACAAAGTATAAGAAGACTGGAAAGATAGGAAAGGGTAAGGTTGCAAAAGGTTTTAAAAACCAAAAAGTAGATGTTCTCCATGATCCAGAAGATGTTAGAAATCATTAGAATGCATTAAGTATATATGCCCATCAATTGGGGAATGAATAAATAAGTAATGGTGTGTCAAAGTAACGAAATATTAAAACTCTATAAAAAAGAATGAGCAAGTTTATTTTGGAAGGGCCAGAAGGATTTACATGAACTGATGTTGAGCAAAACAAGCAGAACCATAGTAACAACAAGATTGTGGGATAATCAACTATGTCAAACATGGTTCTTCTCAGCAATTCAGTAATCCAATGCAATCCCAATAAACTTTGGATGAAAAACATCGTCTGCATTAAGAGAGAACTCTGGAGACTGAATGTAAATCAACATACCCTATGTCCCTTTTTTTTTTTTTTACTTCTGTTTTCTTTTTCTCTTATGATTTTCCCCTCTTGTTCTGATTTTTTCTTCTCCCAATGTGATTCATAAGGGAAAATATTTTTAAAAATGAATTTACATATATAATCCCAAAAAATAATTTTAAAAAGAAACAAGGAATATATACCATCTAAAAAGAAGAATCAATCAAAATATAAATAACAAAAAAATAGAAGAAAATGTAAAATACTTCATTGGAAAAATAACTGATCTAGAAAAAAAGATCAGGAAGAGAAAATTGAAAAAGTTTTGGGCTTCCTAAAAGCCATGATCAGTAGAAAGACCCTGGACAATATCTTTCAAGAAATAATAAAGGGAAAATCTTTCTGATATCCTAGAATCAGAGGGTAAAAAGTAAATGAAAGAATCTACCAATCAATCACCTATCAAAAGAAATCACAAAATAAAAACTCCGTAGAATAGTATAGCCAAATACCAGAATTATCAGGTCAAGGTGAAAAAAACATCAAGCAGCAAAAAATTATTCAAATACCATGGCCCACAGTCAGGATTACCCAGGACTTGGCAGCTTCTATACTAAAGGATAAAGAATGTAATATAAAATTCTAGAAGTATTGGATTATATCAAGAATCAATTACTCAGCAAAACTGAAAATACTCTTTCAGGGGAAAAAATGAATATTCAATGAAATAGGCAACTCTCAAATTTTCCTGATGAAAAGATTGGAGCTGAACAGAAAATTTGATCTTCAAATATAAGACTGAAGAGAAGCATAAAAAATAAATAGGAAAGGGGAAAATGAATATTCAATAAGATTAAACTGTTTACGCACCCACACAGGAAGATGATATTTATAATTCTTAGCAACTTTATCTCTATTAGGACAGTTAGGAGTACACATAGACAGAAGGTGTAAGTATGAGTTAGCTTTTGATGTGATGATGTAAAAAAATTAAAGAATGGGAAAAATGTTGATATAGGAAGAAAAGGAAAGAGAGGAAGCTGAATAGGGTAAATTGCACCACATGAAGAGGTGCAAAAGACATATTGCAGTAGAGATAAAGAAAGGAGTGAAGATTGTTTAAATCTTTCATGAAATTTGGTCCAGAAAGAGAATAATATGCATACTAAATTGAGTAAAGAAATTTATCTTACCTTCTAGGAAAGTAGAAGGGAAATGGAAAAGAAAAGAGATGTGGGGAGGCAGATAGAAGCTGATAAAAGGGAGGGCAGAAGTAGGAGAGAAAAGGGGAAAGAAAAGAGGAGTCTGATAGAATGGACCATAAATTAAGATAGGTTTAGTTAGAAAAAATGGAGAAAAATTGGATGGAGCAAAATACATAGCTAGTAATAATAATTGAGAATGTTGATGGGATGAACTCTCCCATAAAACAGAAGTGGATAGCAGAGAGCCAGAATCCTGCAAAATCTTGAGAGATATACACAGAGTAAAGGTAAAAGCCCAGAGTACAATCAATCTATGCTTCAACTGAAGTTAAAAAAATTAGGGTTACCAATGCAGATTTCATACAAAGCAAAATCAAAAATATATTTAATTAAAAATAAATAAGGTAGGAAAAATAGAATTTTATTAAAGTTAAATATGATAAATTTCTAGAGGAAACTGAATTAGAATAGAAAGGACTATATCAGGGCATACAAACCTCACAATCAAATGGAGAAAGGCAGAAATACTCTTCTTTTTTTCTTTTATAATTTAACTTTTCTTGACAATACATATGCATGAGTAATTTTTTACAACATTATTCCTTGCACTCACTTCTGTTCCCATTTTTCCCTCCCTTCCCTCCACCCCTTCCTCTAGATGGCAGGCAGTCTTATAGTATATCCTAGATGGAATATATGTGTGCAGAACCAAATTTCTTGTTGCACTGGAAGAATTGAATTCAGAAGGTAAAAATAACCTGGGAAGAAAAACAAAAATGCAAACAATTTACATGCATTTGTTCCTTCTCTGGGTGTAGCTGATTCTGTCCATCATTGATCAATTGGAACTGAATTAGATCTTCTCTTTGTCGAAGATATCCACTTCCATCAGAATACATCCTCATACAGCATTGTTGTTGAAGTGTATAATAATCTCCTGGTTCTGCTCATTTCACTCAGCATCAATTGATGTAAGTCTCTCCAAGCCTTTCTGTATTCATCCTGCTGGTCAATTTTTATAGAACAATAATATTCCATAATATTCATATACCATAATTTACCCAGCCATTCTCCAATTGATGGGCATCCATTCAATTTCCAGTTTCTAGCCATTACAAAAAGGGCTGCCACAAACATTTTGGGCATACAGGTCTCTTTCCCTTCTTTAGTATCTCTTTGGGATATAAGATGCTGAATCAAAGGGTATGCACTTTTTGGGTATAATTCCAGATTGCTCTCCAGAATGGTTGGATTTGTTCACAACTCCACCAACAATGCATTAGTGTCCCAGTTTTCCCACATCTCCTCCAACATTCATCATTATTTGTTCCTGTCATCTTAGCCAATCTGACAGGTGTGTAGTGGTATCTCAGAGTTGTCTTAATTTGCATTTCTCTGATCAATAGTGATTTGGAACACTCTTTCATATGAATGGAAATAGTTTCACTTTCATCATCTGAAAATTATCTGTTCATATCCTTTGACCATTTATCAATTGGAGAATGGCTTGATTTCTTATGAATTAGAGTCAGTTCTCTATATATTTTGGAAATGAGGCTTTTATCAGAACCTTTAACTGTAAAAATGTTTTCCCAGTTTGTTACTTCCCTTCTAATCTTGTTTGAATTAGTTTTGTTTGTACAAAGGCTTTTTAATTTGATGTAATCAAAAGTTCTATTTTGTAATCAATAATGATCTCTAGTTCTTCTTTGGTCACAAATTCCTTCCTCCACAGTTCTGAGAGGTAAACTATCCTATGTCTCTCTAATTTATTTATGATCTCGTTCTTTTTGCCTAAATCATGGACCCATTTTGATCTTATCTTGGTATATGGTGTTAAGTGTGGATCCAGGCCTAATTGGCAGAAATACTCTTTTCAGCACATGATGCAATACAGATTATATGTAATAAAGAGTCTTGGAAAAAATATGAGAAAAAATAATTAGAAAATAAATAATCTAATATGAAAGAATGACTGTGTCAAAGAAATGATAGAACCAATCAATAATTTCATCAAAGAGATTGACAATAGGATACAACCTAGCAAAATTTATGAAATGCAGCCAAACCAGTTCTTATAGGAAATTTTATCTCTCTAAATGTTTACATGAATAAAATAGAAAAATAATAGATCAATGGAAGTAGACATGCAAGCAAAAAGCTAGAAAAAGAAGAAATTAAATATCTGCAATTAAATGCAAAATTAGAAATTCTGAAAATCAAAGGAGAGATTAATAAAATTGAAAGTAAGAAAACTATTGAACTAATAAATAAAACTAAGAGTTGGCTTTATGAAAAGAACAACAAAAAAGCTATATCTTTAGTTCATTTGTTTATAAAAATAAAGAAAACCAAATTACCAGTATCAAAAATGAAAGAGTGAATTCACTACCAATGAAGAAGAAATTAAAACTATAATTAGAAACTATTTTCTCAATAAACAGATTGCCAATAAATCTGAAAATCTTATAACAAAAATATAAATTGCCCAGATTATCAGATTAACAATACTTAAATAACTTCATTTTAGAAAAAATAAATTGAATAAGCTATCAATGAGCTCTCTAAGAAAAAAATGTCAAAGGCCAAATCAATTTACAAGTGAATTCTTCCAAATATGAAAAACCCATCTAATTCCAATACTAAATAAAGTATTTAGGAAAATAAGTAAAGAAGGGGTGTTATCAAATTCCTTTTATTACAAAGAGATGGTGCTGATACCTAAGTCAGAAAGAATAAAAACATGAAAAGAAAATTATAGACCAATTTACCAAATGAATATTTATGCAAAACTTTTGAATATACTATTACCAAAGAGATTACAAAAATGTATAACTAGAATAATAAAACTATGACTGAGTAGAACTTATACCAAAAATGCAAGGCTGCTTCAGTATTCAGAAAACTATCGGCATAATTGATCATATCAATGACAAAACTAACAGAACTCCTATGATTATCTCAATAAAAACAGAAAAAAGCTTTTTGACAAGATAAAGGACTCATTCCTATTAGCACTAGAGAGGTTAGGAATTGAGTTTTCCTTAAAATGATAAGAAGCATCTATCTAAAACCATAGAAAAATATTAAATGTAATGAGAATAAGCTGGAAGTATTCCCAATAAGATCAGAGGTGAAACAAGATTGCCTGTGACAGTAACTATTATTCACAATTGTACTACAAAGTTAGCTTTAAGCTGTAGATAATATAAAATATTTAAGGGTCTACCTGCCAAGACAAACATAGAAACTATATGAACACAATTAAAAAACACTTCACACAAATAAAGTTAAATTAATCTATCGGAAGAATATCTATTGCTCATAAATAGCCTGTGATAATATAATTAAAATCACAATTCTACCTAAATTATTAGGTATCATCTCAATCAAACTGCCAAAAAAATATTTAATGGAGCTAGAAAAAATAATAACAAAATTCACCTGGAAGAACAAAAATTTAAGAATATCAAGGAAAGTAAAGATTTTTTTTTAAATACAAAGGAAAGGATTTTTTAAACTGCCTATTCTAAATCTAAAAATATATTCTAAAATGACAATCATAAAAACTAGTGGATATTGAATAAGAAATAGAGTAATGGATCAGTAGAACAAATTAGATATACAAGACATAGTAGACAATAACTATAGTAATCTACTGTTTGATAAACTCAAGGACTCCAACTTCTGGGATTAGAAATCACTGTTATGGGCAAGAATTTGAAACAAGGTTCTAAATCAGTGCAATTGATAGAGACAATAGTTATCTAATTTAGCATGGTTCAGTATGATTGATTTAATCCTACAAGGAGATATTATGGGCCAGAACTTGAAACAAGATACTAAGTGGAATTGAGGAGACAATGATTATATCTAGTGTTGATTTAATCCTACAACAAATAATGGTTTCCTAGTGATATAATGATTGGTATATACTCAGTGTGGAACATATAAGGAGGAGCTCTCAGTGCCAGGAAGGACAAGTGCACTAGAAGCTCTTGGAGGCTGAGACAGATTCATTCCATCTTCAACCTTTGTTATGACTGGAGTCCAAAGCACAAATCCTTGGAAGTCGAGTAGATTAAGAAGCCAGAAAAGGCAATTAAGGAGATTCAGAAGCCAGAGAACGCAGAACTAAAAAAGATAGAGAAGTGGTGGCAGGCTGTCCTATGGAGAACACTGAAACCAAGATCCAGTAGGCCTCCAGAAAAACTAGCAGAGCCCCAAGGAGACAAGACTTTGAAGGAGACAATAAAGGACTTTAACTCCTGGCTACATTTGGGGTGATTACTGAACTGAAACAAAGGCTGCTCCCAGAAGCCTCCCAAGAACATTACATTTTAGAGAAGGATATTGCAACTCACTAACAAAACTGCTGGGGAACTGGAATTTAAATGTCAATTGAAATATCTCATATCAATCAGATTAGTTAATATGATAAAAAAGAAAAAAAGATAAATGTTGGAAGGAATGTGAGAAAACTGGTTCAGTAGTGCATTGTTGATAGAGTTGTGAACTGATGCAACTATTCTGGAGGCCAATTTGGAACTATGTCCAAAGGGCTATACCATTGTGCATATCCTTTGATCCAGCAATGTTACTACTGAGAGTCATGTGTACAAAAATATTTGTATAAGCTGTTTTTGTGGTGATAAGAAATTGCAAATTGAGGGAATGTCCATCATTTGTATAATGGCTGAACAAGTTGTGGTATATGAATATAATGGAATACTAATGGTTGTACAAGAAATGATGAACAGATGGATTTCAGAAAAACACGGAAGACTTACATGAATTGATCTGAGAAAGTAAGCAGAATCAGGAGAACACTGAACATAGAAAAATGTTACTTTTTGAAATAGTCAACAGTGATATAATTATCTTTTCACAGCAATAGAATAACCCAAGATAATTCTAATGGATTTGTGACACCATCTACATCCAGAAAAATAACTATGAAGACTGAATACAAATCAAAGCATACTATTTTTACTTGTTTGTTGCTTTTTCTTTCTTATTTTTTTTTCTTTTTGTTTTGATTTTTCTTTCACAACCTGATTAATATGGAAATATGTTCAAAATAACTGTACATTTATAACCTGTATCAGATTGCACGCTGTATTAGAGAGGAAGAAAAAAATTGAAATATAAAATCTTACAAAAATGAATGTTGATAACTATTTTTACATTTAATTGGGGGAAAATACCACTAAGTAGAAAAAGTTATTTTTCCAAAGTTATACAACTTTTAAATAAAGTGAAGTGTAAAAGAATCTAATAAAACCAAAAGAAAAGACAAGGTCTTTTAGATGGCCAAGGATAAATGTCATCCTTATAAAATGGAGACAAAGTGAAGGGCCCTTCAGAGGTAATAAGCTGTAACCATGGTATGATGATGTGAAGTGGCAAAAGGAAATTGGTGTTGGGTGACCAGAAGAACTAAGCATAAAAAAATCCAAAAAGGAGGAAAAAATGGAACCAAGTACAAATTATATGAAGTCCTTGGGAAAAAACCAAACCAAAAAAAAAAAACAAACAAACAAACAAACAAACAAAAAACAAGCCATTACCAGATTGTAAAGCAAATGATATATTTTGTTCATGTCTGCCTGAAGTGATTACAAAGATACTGCTAGAGATAAAATTCAGTTTCTTTTATCCTATTTTATAAAGACATCTTACTGGGTATTCTGAGATCTGGGAGCCATGCTGATTTGTTTAGAAAAAGTTGGCAAACTCTCATTATTGCTGAATAATTATTATTTGCTTATGGTAACAAAGGTCAAAATAAAGACATAGTGACCTAGAGAAAAGTGATTTTTTTTTCCAAATGGAAACTTCTATCTTTCTTTCAACTCTGTTTGTCAGATACAATCACACACGTATGTACACATTTATACATGTATGTATTTTCACAAAAATTTTCAGAAGTATTAGGAAGAGTTTAAAGTTGACTGTCTTGAGGAAGGTACTCTTTACAAGGTTATACAAGAAGACTGACAAACAGAAAAGCATCTATAATACTAATGTGCTTGTGCTACCAATCCAGGTAACCAAATATAGACAGACTAAGATAAAATTAAAAGCAATGGAGTGGAATAATACCTCCCTTTATCAGAGATAAGGAATGCAGTTTAATAAATAAAATCTCCTGTGTTAAGAAGATTTGATTTTAAGTTATTTATATACATATATTTTATTCTCCATAATTGTTAGCCCAAAGTATATAGGTTTAATTATGTACTTAAATCTTAGACCCACTTGCAGTACACATGATTCTAATGGTTTGGATAAAGGAAGATTTTAAAATTTATTACATATTACATTTAGTATACTCTCATTTAAATATACCTATGGACTTAAAGGGGTGAAAGGAGTGAAAATCTCATCCAACTCCTACCTAAAGCATGTCATAGCACATAGCATAGTCATCAGATGTTTGAAAAGATTCTGTTTGAATGCCTCCAAATAGTGTATTGTTAAATATCTCTCTGGGCAAGCTTTGCATTTCTTAGATGGTTCAGTTTGGACACAGCATTGGAAAGAAATAAAAACTCATCTCTGTCTGAATATGAATCAACTCTACTCATTCCCAAAAAAAATGATCATCAAGTCTTCACTTACAGACTTTCAGGTATAAAACCTCCCCAGCTCTGGATATAGTGCACTTTATTTTTGTATGGACAGCTCAAATTGTTAATAATTTCTTCCTTATAGTAGGTTGATCTGTTCCCTTTAATTTCTGCCATTTTTCCTAGTATCACCTTCTAGAAAAATTCAGAATAATGCAATTCAATTTTATAAATTCTTGTTCAGGGGCATACTATACATTAGATGTTAGAAATAAAAAGGACAGGTTCAAGCTTTTAAATAAGCCCTTCTAATTCTTGAAGAGAGTGATAATATTCCATGTTGCCAATAAATCTTTTCTTTCCTAGGATTTATACCTACTTATATCTACACTTATTTTTATTAAAGCTTTTTATTTTCAAAATATATACGTAGATAATTTTTCAACATTCACCCTTGCAATGCCTTGTGTTCCAAATTTTCTCCTCCTTCCCCACACCTCCTCTCCTAGATGGCAAGTAATCCAATATATGTTAAATATATTAAAACATAAATTAAATCCAATATATGTATACATATTTATACAATTATCTTGATGCACAAGAAAAATAAGATGAAGAAGGAAAAAAATGAGGAAGAAAACAAAATACAAGAAAACAACAATAAAAAGAATGAAAATGCTAGGTTGTGGTCTACACTCAGTTTTCACAGTCCTCTCTGTGTGTAGATGGCTCTCTTCATTACAAGATCATTGAAACTGGTCTCAATCATCTCATTGTTTACATCCATCAGAATTAATCATCATACAATCTTCTTGTTGCCATGTATAATGATCTCCTGGTTCTGCTCACTTTACTGAGCATCAGCTCATGTAAGTCAAGAAATAGTTGGAGTAATGCCATTTTATATTAAAAACAAAAGCTAGCAGCACTCATATCGCCAAAGCACTTTACAAATATCTCATCCTCATGAGAATCCTGGGAAGTAGGTGCTATCATTATCCCTATCTTATACATGAAGAAACTGAAGCACTCACAAGATAAAATAATTTCATAGTCACACAGAAAAATTCTCCAAGATTTGACTTCAACTCAGTCTTTCTGACTGCAAACCCAGCATTTTTTGCACAGAACCACAGACCTGCTTCAATAGTCAAGAGGTCTAGGGAATTGGAGACTTTTTTGAATATCTGTTAAATCAAAGTATGTTACTAATGGTGATAGTGGTAGTGACTGTAGTAATGGTAGTATTTTGGTGGTAGTGATGTTGTTATTGAATATACTGATCATGAGTAAGTGAGATAAATATGTAGATAGGAATTGGCACATACATTTCTCTTGGTGTCAAATCAATCACTTTGCATCTATTAATCTCTAAATCATTCTATTTACTTCTAATGTCCTCCACTTACCCCTGTGTAGTACTACCAAACTGTATCATGGTGATTATTCCCTGGTGGAAACTAAGCTCCTTGAGGGCATACCCCATTACATTTTTATGCTTGTATCTCTAGTAGCTTGAAAAATACCTGCCTCGTATCAAACAACAAATCTTTGGAAGTTAATTGAATTGGATCAAATATTTCACACTGGAAGTCTTCAAGCAAAGTCTAACATGATTACTTGTTGAGTATGTCATAATGGAAATTCTTTGCAGGTATGCATTATTCTAGATGTGTATTCAATTTTTTTCTAACTGACAGTCTGCTGATTCTGGGATTCTATGATTCTATGAATTGAACTGAAATGAATTGAATTTAGTGTCTACTTCCATTTTGGAAACTAGCCAACAAATGTTGACTTCTCTGTTATGCTTTCAAGATTTATCTCTATGTAATACTGACAGCAATAGATATGAGAAGAAACAAAGTTTTGCCTTGGATAAAACAGACATCAAGGACCTTTACTTTAGGGTCAGAATGCCCTGACATGAAGGAAACTCTGAGCATCTTAGTAGATATGTTTCTTAGGGTATCATTAAAAGATCATAAAAAATAATCTCTCAAATTTTAACTATTAATGAGACCTTGGAATATTCTTCAATGCTAGATAAATAAAAGGAAGAAATGCTGCCACATTATTGAAGAATTTAGCTTAGAGAGAATCCCCTGTTAGCTACCTAATAGATTTATTCCACAAAAAGGGTAACTGGGAGCCATAGCTCCTGACCTGTTTCCTTTTTATTTTCTTAGGAGCATTAAATTTAAAAGTAAACAAGACCTTAGAAATAATTCAGTCCAAAACCCTCACTTATTTGACAGGTGAAGAAACTGAAGCCCAAATACACTAAATGTCTGGCCCATGATTCCAAAGGGAATAAGTAGCAAAAGCTAGATTTGAATTCATGTCTTCTAAAAGTCAAACTAATGCTTGAAGTCTAATCACAACTACTAGATTTTAAGAACTTTAAAGAGAGAGGATTCCAACTATTTATCTTTATTTTGTTTTCAGAACCTGGCATAGCATGTTATACACAAAAGGGATTTGATAAATATTTTTTAAAAGGAATAAAGGAATCTAGAAGGAAAGAAAGTTATATTTAATGATTCTGAGGGATACATTAGCTTCTTTAAAATATGTACTAACAACAGTCTTCAAAATGAATAACATATTTCTTCTATTTCTTTCTAAATTTAATTATCTTTTAGTATAGCTTGTAGTTGTAAAAAATAGTAATATCCAAAGTCTGCTAAGAATTTTGTTCCTAGGTACAAAATAATCATTTGAAACCACTTACTTTTTTACCTAAAGAAGATTGCTTCTTTCCCCACAAATCTGCAGTTCTGTAACCCAACATGGCCTCTTTCCAGTCACATTTATGATTAGGGATTAGAGTATGAGCACCAGACTTTCATTGGACTTTTTAAATTGCAAGTAATGTGACTAACCAATAACTCCAGCTAAATAATTGACAGCCTGAGTCAAAAATTCTTTCATCTGAAGTACAGAAATCCAATTAGCAATATAAATTGCAAAAGCCTGGTAACAGTTAATGTTGAATATCTTTCATTACTCATGGTTGTTTAGGACAGTTTTTGTCATAATTAACATGATTTGTGGCTACAAACAAAGACATGTCAAAGAATTAAAATATTTTGAAATATACTTGACACTAAAACTAGATTGAATATAATTTAATCTTGTTTTGATGATTTGAGAAGGACATCAGAATCTCCCGGGCCTTGGAACCATCATTATAAATATTAGTTATTACTGAAGCTGAATTTCAGAAGTGATGATTGATTATTAGTGAATTCTGATTAATAGTCTGTCAACACATCAACTTCAACTACTCATTGTTTAGCAAGTAGTGTGATAGTCTATCTCCAGAGACTTTTTAAGGGCCAACAGTCTAGAATTTTGTCCTGTCTTTTCTACATAAATTAATTGATCCTGTCATGAAATTATCCTTTTGACTATACTATATAGTTTTACAAACTGATAGCAACTAGAAAAAGCACCATCATGCTGGTACAAAAAGTGCATGATGTGTTTCTTCAGGCATATAAGTATTATTAATAATAGTTAATAGGTATATAAAGCCTTGGGCAGCCAAGGCTTTATGTAGCATAAAGCTCTTGAGTCTGAAATCAGAAATATTCATCTTTCTGAGTTTAAATTTGATTTCAGACACTTAATAGCTGTGTGACCCTGGGCAAGTTACTTAAGCCTGCTTGCCTCAATTTCTTCATCTCTAAAATGACTTGAAGAAGGAAGTGGTAAATCATTCTAGTATTTTTACCAAGGAAACCCCAAATGGGGTCATAAAGAATCAAAGACAACAAAAAATAACTGAACAATAAAATATAGTGACTCTTGGTTTCCAAAGCACCTCACTGATATTATCTCAGTTGTTCCTCATAATACTATGAAGTAGAGACAATTATCATGTCCATTTTAGAGATGAGGAAACTGAGATACAGAGATGTTATGTTCATCTATGTAATAAATTTCTATGGCAAAATTTTAACTTAGGTTTTCATGACAAAGTACAAAGCTAGGTCCACTGAATCACATAGTTGATCATGAAGGCGTAGTTGTTTTGTTTTGGTCTCTATTTCTTATTAGATAGTTGCTAAAAAGTTGTTCCCTAGATCTAAAAAGAAGAAATAGATAGAAAAGAAGAAACATAAAATGGAATCTGACAGCAAGAACAAAGAACTAGAACAAGCAATTCAAGGAGGCCATGGGATTTTCATCTTCATAGAGCTCCAAGGAGAATAGACAATCTATCAATTTCCTTGAATGGTTCAGCTATTTATCTGCCCAAAGGGAAAGGAATAAATCAGATGATTTCCTAGGATTTCCTCTAGCTCTGGATCTCAATAAGCATTGAACTCAGATATACTTTCTTCAGATTTACTTTCTATTCCAATTATAAATTGAGAAATAACTAAGGCATCTTTATGAAAGATTTATTAAAAGGAAAAAATCTTTAAATCCATCTTTATTGAACAATAATTTATTAAATGCTTGCGGAGAGGTGACATAGTTCAGTGGACAAAGAGCTGGTCTTGGAATGAGAAAGACCTTGTTTGTAGCGCTCAGTAACTTTGTGACCCCAGAGAGTCATTTAACCTCTTATCCTCTAAGGTGCAAAGCCCGTAATGGTCTGCAATGGAAGAGAGAAATCCCACATTGGGACATCATTATGTCAGTCAAATCAGAGGTCAAATTTAAAAAAAAAAAATCAATTCAATTCTTTCTTTTCCTTAACACTTAGAATACAAAGACAAAAGCAAATGTTACTTGCCCACAAGGAACTTATATTCCACTTAAGCAGCCAATTCATGCACCCTACATGTGTGTAAAGCAAATACAAAAAAAGGTATAAAATAAAGATACCTGTCTTTATTTTGTTAGGAAAACACTGATAACTGGGAGGATAGAGATAACACATGAGTTGAGACTTAAAAGAAGTTAATGAATTTAAGATTTAGACATAATGAGGAAGAGAATTTCAGGGAAGGGGCCCAGCTTGGCTGTATGAAAGCATGGAGATAATCTGGAGTACTCTTTATATGGAAATAGATGCTTGGTCTGATTAGTGAGGGGAGTTATTTACCACTACCAGTTATTCCTTATCCACACTTTTTCATGATGCACGGTTATCATATATATTCTCCAATAAATATTTCAAAGAATAAACACTGTACATGTTCCTTCATTTCTTGCTTTGTTTAGTAATAGTTATTGTCATTTTTTAGGATTTCACATGTGACACATGGCCCAAAATCCAAAAATTCTAGTTTTATATGCATCAGGTCCAATTTTAGTGGCTTCTTACAAATCATTCTCTTTGACTCTACCACCACACAAAATGTCCAGGGAACATCAGATCATGCCCTATTTTGCTTCAATCATGGTTTCTTCTGGAAATAACAATTTTGATCCATATAAAAAAGATAAAAAGGGTTCTTAGCTCCACAATCAGGCTAACATTACTTGGAATACAGAAGAAATAATTAAAATGCATCTATTAAACTCCTACTATGTACCAGGGGCATTTTTTATTTCAACAAAAAAAAATAAAATGAAAATCACAAAGGACTTTTATCTGAGCTCATCAAGCAACTATGGACAACTAAAATTTTCTTTAGGGTTACAGTACTAGAATAGGCACATGAAAGTACAGAGAATTGCTAGAGTCAGCCCTTTCTTGCAGACATTGAAGATCTACAATCTACAGTTAGTGAAGGGCTAATTCCAAGGTTGCTTTTTCTTCTCATGACTCTATTCTTTGTTGCTCATGCGTTCTAACTGCATTAGATTTCTAGTCCACTTGGCATTGCCTCAAAGTTACTAAAAACTGTCCAGGAGGCTCAGCTGTGGAATTCTTCCATTTGGGGGGGAATTCAAGGAAATTTTTTTCTCTGCTACTCTTTCACTTTTACTCTCCTATTTACAGTTCCTATTTCTGCAACTCTTATGCTGACCCCGGAATTACTCATAACAGCTTACTCTTTACTAGTATCATGAAATTCTTTTGAACCTCTGAATTTCAGAGGCGTATTAATGAGAAAGAGAGAGACAGAGAGACAGAGAGAGAGACAGAGACATAGAGAGACAAAGAGACAGAGACAGAGACAGACAGAATAAGAGAAAGAGAGAGAGAGAAATAGAAAGAGAGAGAGACACAGATAGAGAGAGACAGAGAGAGAGACAGAGACAGAGAGAGACAAAGAGACAGAGACAGAGACAGACAGAGTGAGAGAAAGAGAGAGAGGAAGAGAGAGGGAGATTAATTTTAGCCACTGTAGCTAATTGCTCTGCTGTTACTTGTAGGGAGCCAGAACTCTGGAAAAGTATACTTGAAACAAGGTGTTAACTCAGAGGAATTGATGAGACAATACATATACTTAGTGCTTAGTAGGGTAATGTAATAATTTTCTAGTTCACACATATTCAGTATCCTGTAATGATGTAATTGTAATAGGGTATATAAGAACTGGGGACAGAAAGTGTGATGACAGAAGTCAGACTGGCAGACTGCTGGAGGAGACTGAGTCAGATTATGATAGACACAGACTGTGTTCTTACACAGAAATACAATAAAGATACAATAATAAGAAATGCAATACACACAATAAAGACTCTCTATTCTTGTCCATTCTCTTGGTGACTATCCTGCTGAGACCAAGGACCTTTCTGAGGACTTCCAGAAAGCTAGCCCAGACATTACAGTTACCTATAATCATGATGTTATGGGAACAAAAACAAAGTTCTGCTATTGTTCATAAGTCAACTAAAGAAGTTAAGGGAAAGTGGGGAAGTATAGCTAGAACAATTAATGAGAAAATATCTGGAAGATAAATGCACTGCTCAATATGATTATTCAGTGTGATATTGTAACTAAAACCACACATTTAATCTTTTATTTCAATTACATAAGTAAAATGTTCAGAACAAGGGAGATGTCAGTTCTACTATACTCTATTCATGTCAGATCATACCTAGAATAACAAGTCCAGTTCTCGATGTTGCATTTCAAGAATTCATCCAGAAAAGTGTCTGAGAATTTGATAAGATTGGTGAAGGGACTCAACATCAATGGATAAGCATTTAAATATTTAATATATATTGGACAATATGATGAAAGCTAGATCATAAAAGAGCACAAAAGTGTGCCATATGAGGATCAGTTGAAAGAATTAAAAATGCTTAACCAGGAGAAGAGATGATCCAAGGGCCACCCAATAGGTATGTTTGAGTATTTGATAGGCTAAGAAATAGCAGGGAGGAGGGGGTGGGAAGAGGAGAAGGGAGAAATTAGCCTTATTCTGCATATGCTCTGCATAGAGCAAAGTTTCAGAGAGATATATCAAGTAAATAATGATATTGGATAATTTCTTACAACCTCCAATTCTCTACTATCTACTTTATATTAAAATATATTATTATATATTTATTATATATTATATATATATATTATATTTATATTAAAATCTACCAAGTATATAACCTCACTGTTAATATCTACTTTCAATATTCCTAATACAATATGTCATAGTGGAAACAGCAGTTGTGACAACCGCTTTAGCTCCCTGGAGTCTTTATTCTTTGTCTTTAGCAATAGAAGTGAAGGGGATGGATGTGTAGCATCTCCCCAACCTCTCTATATACACAAAACAACTGGGCTAGCACAGGCTAGTGGGAAGGGCCATTTTCCAAGCATATTCTTACACTGTCCAATCAGCAGTTAGCCTCAAGTGCTCAATTGTCCAACCACAGTGAATTGACTCAAGTACAAGCAGTGAATTGGTAGTCAAGAGACCTGTGTTATAGTCCTAACTCATCCACTAACTGTGAAACTTTAGGAAAGCTATTTTACCTATTAAAATTCTAATACTTTAATATATTAAATAAGATTAGAGGTTGGAATAACATAACTCTATAGTCACCTGGCACTCAAGAGCATCGAAATGATCTCAGTAAAATGTATTCTAACTAGTGAAAGTTCTAAGCAACTTATGTGTAAAATCAAGATGGGGGATGAAGGAATGTAAGCATGTGGGTGAATAGGTTGGAGGATTTAAGTATATCTGAGGATTATAATGTAGTTCCTTAGACAATTTAGAGAAAAATTATCCATAACTTTAAGGAGAGGGGCATGATATCTAGGGCCCATCCAATGATATTTCATGACTGTTCAAAGTAGCCATTAGTAATATTACAAAAGAGTTAGTCACTCCCTGAAAGCAGGCTGCATATGTACTAATAGAAAACATTCTGATAATTTTAAAAGATCTACCAAAAATTGAAAAGACCAGAAAATAATTGGCTATCAGACAAAGACTTAAGAGCTTTGAAACATAAAACTTTAAGGATGGGAGGGAGAGGTATTTCTACTTGTAATACTCACATTTTGCCATGGGGGAAAATGCTAAATTTTTACTTTTTATATCTATAAAACATCTTGTCATGGGAATAAAATTGACTTTCATGGATTGTATCATAAAGAAACTATTCCTGACTAAATAATGAAACAGTTTTTCCCTTTTTAGTAGCCAATTAACTGGACATGGTTTATTTAAGTAAGGGAAATATAACTGCTACCTTACAACACTTAGAAAATGTAACTTGCAGGTTCTCCAAAGCAAAGGATATAGATATACAGATACATATAGATAATACGTTGTTGTATAACAGAAAAAAGATAATTCTTATTAAAACGCAGAAAAAATCTTCATTCTATAAAATGTTGTATCTTTATTATCTGTCTTTTCATCACACATATCCTTAGCTTCTTTTCACTTTCCCTCTGTTTCTTTTTCAGTAAATGGTCTTACTGCCCATTACCCTTCCTCTGAATGAAAGGCAGTCACAAAGAGCTTTCATTTTTCTATGCCTTTCAGCTCCTTTCTTATATTCAATACCTAATGCTGTGTGGAAAGGTATAATTTAAATTCAATTTGGGTAATTTTGATGGAACATTTGCATAATATGATTCTCGGGTCTCCCATTTCAAATCGACTTTCCCCAAAGTGGCTTTCCCATCCCTCCCCGTAAGATTGTGTTTCAATACATTGCAGTGAATAGAAAAAGAGAAGATATGGGGTATAAAGCCCTGGGGAATGTGAGATTTCATTTCCTGATCATTCAGCAACATTAGTTGACCTTCTTCCATTTACTTGTTGCATCTGACCATGTGTGCATGAGTGAATCCACAGAGTAATACTTGCTGTATAAGTTTTTAATCCCACCATGTGGTCAAATTGTAGCACATGCCAATTCATTTGGATGTTATTTCTCTATTCAGTTAACAATTCCCAGATGTCAAGTCGGATAGTCTAGGAGGACCATGAAAAGGGTGCTTATTGAAATTAGAGCAATCATTTGCCCTATTGGACTGAGAGAAGGCAAAATCATCAGCCTTTATAGACAGCTAAGAATAAAATGGATCTATTATTTTCAAACCAATTTGGTGTAGATACTTTATCTCTATCTCTATACTCTTTTAACAGTTAAGTGTTTTTAAATCTTAAAAATTTTCCTTCTTATTGGAGCCAAATTTAAAACATTTCTATGCTATACAAAGTAGGAACTTGATTGTTTTTTCTCTATTTTTGGAAGCAGAAATGGAGACACAGAGAAAGACATGTGTTTCCTACCTGCAACATCAAGTTTAATAACTAATTGAGAAAGGAAGGTTTCTGGTAGCTCCCATGCTCAAGGTTAGAAAAGAAGAGAAGAGACAAATGAGTGGGGAGAGTTCTATTGAGACAGTTGGTGGTGTAGTAGATAGAGCACTGAGACTGAAGTCAGGATAGATCCAAGTTTAAATTTAGCCTCAGATATTTAATACCTGTGTAACCCTGAAAAAGTTATTTTTGTTTCATTATTTTGCTTTATTTCTGTTTTTCTCAATAAAATAAAAATAATAGCACCCTAACAGGGCTGTTGTGAATATTAAATTTTATCTTGTAAAAAGCACATAGAACCTGGTACATAATAAATATTAAATAAATGTTTATTCCCTTACCTTCTCATGGATTGATTGAGAATAAGGAAAAATAATTTTCTTTAGGATATCTGTTCCAACTCCTATTCCTTTTTTCTTACCCTTCTTTTCTATTTCTCATATTCCTTTTTCTCCTTTTTTTATTCTTTCCTCTTCTTCATCTCTTTTCTTTTTTTTCTTCTCCTATTTCCCTCTTTTTCTTCTTTTTCTATTTTTTCCTTCTTTGACTGCTGTACCTCCTATTCCTGTTTGAATAATTCAGAAATGAAAAAAGAATTTTATTATCATTGATCAATATCCCATATGGGATCCCAGAATCCCATTCATGATTGTGAATACATTCTATTAAATACTAGCTAGAAAACAGTAACATTTGAAGGGGGCTTAGAAATCATTGTAATTAATTCCCTTGTATTGTAGGTAATATAACTGAGGCCTATTAATAACCTTAAGAATTCAGAGTTTCTGCAATTATTATAACAATGTCTTTCTCTCTCCCCTGTCCCTCTCTCTTTCTTTGATCACCTCAGGAAGACTTTCCCTTGGAAGTATTTAGGACAGTGTCTAGTTGTCTTCATTTCTTCAATTTCCACTCACTTCTCAATTCTTTGGCAATCTGACTTCCAAACCAATTCAATGGAAACTATTCTCTGCAAAGTCACTCATAGGTTTAGAAATAACAAGACCATGAGTGACTTTGCAGAGAATAGTTTCCATTGAATTGGTCATGGTCTTATTATTTCTAAATCCAACAATTTTTTTCTCACTTTATAGCACTTGATAGTATTGATCAACACCTTCCTTTCTAATCATAATAAAACCACCTTTTTATATCACATTACGTAGATTATTGCAAAAGCTTTCTAATTAGACTTTCTGCATGCAATCTCTCTGCTCTTAATTCACCTTCCACAAATTTATGAAATTGATATTTTAAGCCCCTCTTCTAACCAAGAAGTCTCAATGGCTTTCCACTACCTCTAGATTAAAATACAAAAATTTCTTTTAAACATTTTAAAGTGCTTCAGAATATGAATTCTCATGAATTTAATAGTTCACTCTTTCAGTTTGATTACATATTTCCTCATCAGAGACTGTTCTAGTTTCCTGTACATGACCTTCCATTTTCCATCTTCATCCCTTTGCACAGACTTCTCCATGACCAGAATAGTACTTTTCTCATCTTAAATTTTTGCAACCACTTATTCTCTTCAAGGCTCAGCTTCAGCTCTGCTTCTTTCAAGATTCCTTTCCTAAATTTCCCCGTCATTAGTATTCTACTATTCACTCTAAATATTTTTTTGTATGTGTCATGCTTTTGCTTTTCTCTGGATACATTTTATTACTCTGATAGAATGTAAACTCCATAAATGAGTTGTATTTGTATTTGTACTCTTTTGTATTTGCATCTCAATTCTCAGAAACACGCCTAACACATAGCAGTAGGAGCTTGAGCAATTTCTCATTTATTGTTGATTAATTTTGAAGCTAGAGCATTAAATCAAAAAGCATGTATTATGTCTTTACTGTGATCCTTTACTATTAGAATTGTATTAAGCATTGGGAAAATAAATAGAATAAAAAAGAAAGTTAATCCTAACTCTTGAGGAGCTTACATTCTAACAGAGGAAGACAACATATAAAAGAAAGTTGAAAAACATAGGGTTGAGGCCTGAGTGGGATGGAGATAAGATGAAGATATGGAAAGAAAGACCAGAAGAATTAGGAGTGTATCCTATAGAGTGTATTTTCTACAGAGAAATGAAGACATCTCTGGCCTGGACCTCCTCTTTAAAATAGAGGCTCTGTAAGGAATTTGCCAATCAGAAGGAAAGACAGAAGGGGCAGAAAATATTCTCAATATGTAAAGTCCCTAGGTGGAACGAATTTTCAGGCAGTGCCTAGAACATTGTCAACAAAAACGCAAAGAATCAGCAGTTAATCCTGGAGAACAACATTAGCACAATAATAATATTTAAAATATAACAGATTTAAGAATCACATAATTAGACATGATAAATTAATATGAGTTGGTGAGATCACCTAAAAATGAGTATAGAGAGAAAAAATGAGAAAACCATGACAGAAATGAAAGTTAAAATGGTAATGATGCAAAGGACATTGTTAACTACTCATCTCCCTTCTAATGTTGACATTTTGTGATTCTCAGATCTAAGCTGATAATTTTTTCATCCAGTTTTTATCTCTTTCCATAAAATGTTCTCAAATAATCCATATATAAGAGGATTTCCTCTAATTCTTTAAATATATCAGATATATCAATGCACAATTCATGATGTCTACTAATTGTTGCTTATTAAAAACAATCCCTCCCCTTCCCATTTCTACATGTTTTCAGTGTTTGCTTTATGCCACTTCTTACACGTAAATTATCTATGGCAAGATGTTATATCTAAATTTCATGTTATATCTTCAGAGAATCTTTCACTTGTCTTTTGAATGATGCATCATTTTGATTAATTACAACCATAATCAGGAAACATATATACTGTATCTGCATTAAAGAAATTGGCTTAGGCTTTTATAATAGTAAGCACTTAGAGACAACCAAAAGAATGATCATTTTGTAAAAAAAAAAAAAGGAGATCCAACTAGTTTCCCTATTTTTATTTAAGGCTGAGTCCAGATTATTGTATCTCCTTAGCATCTGTCTAAGATGTATACATAAATAAACTAGCTCAAATGGCTGCCTGTTTAGCTTTCTGCCTGGGCAATAAAAAATTTCCATACAATTCAATTTTAGTATTGGCAATTATAATTTCATCATACTTTATTCTAGATTATAGGAGTAAAGAATCAAAGCTATTAATCTGGAAGGCAACTTAGAAGATATCTAGTTCAAATTCTTCATTTTCCAATTGAGAAAATATATGGTTAAGGATAGAAGTGATTTATTCAAGGTCATGTATGCAGTAAACACAAGAGGTAAGATTTGAATGCAGGAAGTCTAACTTCATGGTATCACAGTTCCTCCTTAGTAGGAGAAACTTCATAATGTTAAAGCTCTTAAAAGTCACTGTCAGTAGGATATCTTTTTATTGTGGACCAGTAACATGAATGACCTTATGCAATATATATTAACTACTAAAAAGTGAATGTAAGAAATTGGTATTGACTACAAGATGAATAATTTTAATATTGTGTTAGGCATATTTGAATTGTATAGGAAAATGACAAATCCAAATAGATTGAAATTTATACAATGCACAATAAGACTTTAATGCTTTCATGACTCAGAGTTGATTTTGTGGTACAAACCACACAGCTTCTATGTTTTATCCTACTGTTCAATTACTAAATTTTAAAATGCACTGATTTGGTAGTCTTCAGTCATCTATTTATATTTGATTTAAATGATTTTCCTTATGCAAAACAAATTTTATGTGTGGATGTTTTAGTTGGTGAAGGATGCAAAGAAAGGACATTTGTATGTGAAAAGCATCTTTAGACCATTCTGAGGCCTCTGGCAAATAACAGATGCTGAGACATGTTTAAAAACAGTGTAGTTACAAGAGCAGTGATTGAGACAAAGATGGCTGCAACACATCTATGTCTATC
This sequence comes from Sminthopsis crassicaudata, assembly GCF_048593235.1. Taxonomy (NCBI): domain Eukaryota; kingdom Metazoa; phylum Chordata; class Mammalia; order Dasyuromorphia; family Dasyuridae; genus Sminthopsis; species Sminthopsis crassicaudata. Next base: position 503,954,607 of record NC_133619.1, on the reverse strand, counting down.
TGATCATTTGCATAAGATTGTTTTCATGGTTCTGAAGGATACAGCTAAGAAAATACAAATTAAAGAACTATTTGAGTACTATGGAGAAATTGGAAATTATTTGTCTTATATCTAACAGAATTGTGTGTATGAGTTTCTTAACCTGCTTGATTGATTACTAATTTGGAGTTCTGTTTAAGTCAAGTTCATTGTGACTTTTTTTTTTAATAAAGAGGGAACCTATTTGTAGGGCTCAATGATTACAGTGAAAAATGGTAGGTATACCTTTAATGCCACAACTACTTCTAAAGTAAAGTTCTCTCTTGAAAGAGAACTAGATTATGATCATAAATACTTCCCCCTGCAGAAAATTTCCTTGAACTTCAATAGTAAGAGCAAATTGGGGTAATCATCATGATAGACGTTATCATTACATTTCTAGACCACCTATTATGTACGCCCAGAAACTCACTGAAGAATGGAGTAAAGTCCAGCCATGTCTTCATTTCTCACTTGGCTGCATTTCAAACTTCTCTACTACTTCTCTACTTCACTCCACGTGTCTGGATCCCACTGTCCCTTCTTCAGCCTTCTTTTCTGTGTCATCTTCCTTTATTAGACACAAAACTCTTTTAGGGCAGGAAGTATCTTCCTATTTGCTTTGATTTATATTCCTAGCACCCAGCACAGTGATCCAATATTAGTACTTAATAAATGCTTACTGACTGACAGATTTTTCCGTCCTAAGGGAAAGAATAGAAATGCTGTACTATCAACTCTCACTGATTTCCTAATCTAAGCTGCCTAAAAACTCTGGGATGAAGCCATATTGAAGCCAGACTCCAGGGTTGCTTTTAACCTACTTGGACTAATGCATCAATTATTAATATAATTACTACTAATAAATTTCCATTCTGTCATCCTAGTAACTCTAGACTCGCAGTTATTATTCAAGCCTCTCTCTCTCTCTCCCTCTCTATCCCTTATTCTCAAACCCCTCAACAATACCAGTAAGCCATTCTAAATCCAGGTACTTCCATTGTCTTCTTTGGAATATTTGTTCCATAAGTAATAAACTTCTCATCTTTTTCTTTCTTTTTCCCCCTTATTTTATTTCATTCATGGGGACCTGATTTTATCCAGACACAGACTTTATGACCAGCACATACTACACTTTTACTCATTCCACTGTAACTTGAGTTCCCCAGCTATGACCATTATACTACCTTCTGAGACTCATTTGATCCTTCTACCAACTCATCAAAATTAAGATAGCTATTATCTATCAAACACCAGGATATTACCCTATTTTTCTCGAATTTTACATTCTACCCTATGCTTATCTTCTAATATTTCTCTCTTCCTTATCTCCTGTCTTCATATTAAGGGAATTCTGTATTGATGTTGATATTCCATCAAACAATATACTTTCTCAAATCCTCAATTTACTCTTTTCTCAATTATTTACTCTCCACTCTCCCTTAGCTAAACACAGAGATGATCATAAATTTGAAGTTATTGTCCCTTACTAATATGCCACTTCCATGTTGATGAACTTTGAAATTTTCTTATATGATCACAATCTGTTGCCATCCCCAATTCTCCCTCTGCTTTATTCCCAAACCCTGTTCAGTGTCCTGCCTATAGCCTCCAGTCTCTTGACTCTTCAGTTCTTTGCAGACCATTATTTCTATACTAACTACACTCCTCCCTTTCCCATGTTAGTTTCATTAGTAAATCAGTTCAACTCTTTGCTTCTTTTAAAACTTCTTTTGAAACTCTTTGCTCCCTTATCATATCACTGATCTTGTTCTGACATGACTGAGCCTAGGGTCATTCCCACCATCTGTTTCTATTCATAAACTGCTGAATGAAGCCAGAGAAAAATCATGCAACTGTACTGATTCAATCTATTAGAAATTCATGTTACATAATCTCAATTGGCCTCTCACTACAGTAGTATAATATTTTTATGTTTTCCTAATTCCACTCAACACAGAAATTTGTCTAAATCTTTTTATCCTTCTTAAATTATTCACAGCTTCCCATCTTCCTGTTATCTCAGCTGAGTATTTAACTATGAATTTTTTTTACATATTTCACTGGGGAAAAAAATTAAGGCCATTTGACCTTCCTATTCTCTCTTTCTCCTGTTTTTTTCTTAATTTTCCTTTTCATTTTTCATAGGAAGACAAGGACTTTCTCCAAACTCTAGAAAATCCTCTACTGCTCAAGTAATCTCACTTTATTCTATAACAGATTTCCCTCTCTATCATTTTTCTTCCTTATTTATATTCATTCTTTATTTATTGACTCTTTTCCTATTGCCTACAAACATGCTAATGTTTCCCTTATTCATTTAAAAAAAATCTTATTTAAGCCATCCTTATCTAGTAACTATCATTCCATATCTCTCCTTGTTTCTCAGACTAAAGTCCGTGAAAAGCTATCTACAATCCATGTTTGCACGTCATATTTCCCCACTCTGTTCTTAATTTTATATAATTTCAGATTTCTTCATTGAATGAAAACAATTTTCAAAAGTTACCCAAAATATCTTGATTGCAAAGTCCTTTGTTTCAGTGTTCATTCTTTTTGAATTCTTTGTAGTCTTTTAAACCATCAATCTTTCTAGATTTCTGTGACACTATTCTATCACAATTCTTACCCAATCTGTTTCATTCTAAGTCTCCTTTGCAGAATATTCATCAAAATTATGCTTACTAGTGGTGTATGTGTCCAAGGATTACCTCTGGAATTTCTTATCTTCTTTTATATTATTTTATTTGGTGAGCTCATTAACTCTTGCAGATTCAATTATTATCTACATGCTATGATTCTCAAATCTACTTATCTAGTCCTAACCTCTCCTGACCTCCAGCCTCACTTCTCCAATCAGCTTTTAGACATTTAGAATTGAATGTCTCATGGAAATCTTAAACTCTACTGTCCAAAATTTTACTCACAATATTTCCCTGAAAAAAAAAATCAAACAACAACAACAATGACAACATCAAAAACCAACCAACTACCTATCTTCTTTTCTCGAATATTCTGCTCCCAATCACCCAGGCTCAAAACTTAGGTCTGATGCTTGATTCCTCATTCTCTCTCACCCACAAACCAAATTTTTACAAAGGTCTATAGCTCTGACCTTTGTAATATTTCTTATCTATGTCCCCTTTGTATCTCTGATACTGCTACCATACTGGTGTGAATCTTTATGTCATGCCTTGATTGTTGCAATAGCATTATGATTGATTTTTTCTTCAAGTCTTTCCTCACTTTAATGCATCCTTTACTCAAGTATAAAATTGATCTTCTTAAAGCTCATCTGATAATGTTACCCCACTACCACCACCACTAACCTTCAGTTAATGCTAGTGATTCCCTATCATCTCTAGGATGAAATATAAAATACTGTTTGGTTTTTAACTTGCCTCCTCTTGTATTTCCAGTTTTCTTACAATTTACTCATCTCCATGTACTTTGATTCAGGAACACTGATCTCATTGCTTTTTCTAGCAAAAGGCACTTCATTTCCCAATTCAGGACATTTTCACCAATAGTTCATCATGCCTAGAATTCTATTTCTCTTCATATCTACATCCTGGCTTTCCTGCCTTCTGATTGGTTCCAAATAACATTTCACCTCCTTTCCTGGACTCCCTTAATGATAGTTTCTTTTGTCTGTGATTATCTCCTCTGTGTGTGTATGTACATGTGTATGTGTGATCTCTCTCATTCAAATGTTAATTCCCTGAGCACAGAATTTATCTAGTGAGGTTTTTCTTTTCTTTTCTTTTCTTTTTTTTTAAATATCTGGCACTTAGTCCTTTGCCTGACACATAGTAGATGCTTAATAAAGGGTTATTAACTGACTGTTTTGCTACTTATGAGTTGTGACCTATGAATCCTGTCCTTCATATATTGCCTTTTTATCTGGTCAATGTTATAGCTATGATGATTCAAACTACTGATAGTTCCCTGAGCCTTAAATTGGTATGCTTTCCCTGTACCATATCGTTTATGTGTTTGTGATTGCTACATCTGCAAAGAGCATCCCAAGATAATAGGGAAAAAAAGAATAAATGATGTAGCCTAAAACAAAATGATTTTATTGTTTTCCTAAAATGGGTTTGATTGCAGGGTCATTTTTTTTCTTTCTGAATGTGCCCATTCAATGTATACTGTTCTTAATCTCCTTTTAAAAATTTATGTGGCTGCCCCTGTGCCTGTTAATGCTTGGGCTTCTTTCTCATGTTCAGGAATTCTGTCCTCACAGAAATCGTTGAGAGTGTTTAAGGAGGCTCATAACAACAATGTGGCAATCCAAAAACAAAGCGAGGATTCTGCAATGAGACAATACTAGTAACATCAGGCAGCCTGCCTGCTGAGAACCACTCTTAATTGGCATTATTACCCCCAAAGAAACTGGCATACTACCTTGCAAGTCGGCACCATGCCATCCTAACAGATGCGTCTGAATGCAGCACGCCAGGAAACCATATATGAACATCAAACGTGGTTTGCAGTGGCATCAGTCTTCACTTATGTGTTTAAATGACTGGCTGTCTTGCATTGCCACTCATGCAGGTGGCAAAGAAAAATACAGAAGATGACAATGGCAGGCGTCAAAAACCAAACCAAAAAAACATCCCGTTTCTAAAGATCCCTTAGCAATTTGTTTTGGATGTTTCATTGAATCTGACTTAGTGAAAGTAATCTAGGTTTGCAGCTCTGGAAATGAATACAGGTACCATTTCCAAGAGGCTTTTTTGTTATTAATAAATTGATAAACATTAGCAAAGGAACTAAAGTGATAAAGAACCATTCTGAAGCCTGTTGAGGATTTTGTTCCTGAAAACCTAGTATTCTATTCATACACTTACACTGATATCTAAAAGAAATATTTGAATAAATGACTATTTGAATAACTTGGTTTCAGAATGAATGTTTCCCAGAAAAAAATTTATTATTTTAATACTAATCTTCAGACTATATTTTACAATTCATGAATAATAAATGTTAATGTAACCATAACTATACATATGTGTGTATATTTCTAATATGAAAGTGAGTTTGTAATGAATGGAAAATAAATTTTAAATATGATTCTCTACATCTTCAAAAATAAAATACTAAAGCCTTAGCCTGGAATTTAAGATACTTCACAGTCTGCCTTCCACTTATCATTACAGATTCATGTCATTTTACTACCTTTTAGGCACTTTTAATTCTAGTCAAAGTGGTTTGTTTCTTATTCCTTCACATAATAATATTCCATCTCCCACTGCCATCACTTAGTACAAACTGTCTGTTATGTATGGAATGTATACTTTTGCTACATTGTCATCAGAAAATTTAGAATTCTGAACTTTCTTCAAAACACAGCTCACAAGTTATCTCCCATATAAGGCTTGCCCTTTTTTTTCAATTTTAGAGTACTTTTTCTCTTGAAAATATTTCTACATGAGTACTTTGTATTTATTTAGTTTATATATACTTTAATTTCCCCTCCAGCCCAGTGTAATAAAACTTACTTGAGGTAAAGGGATATTTTAGTTTAATTTTTTTTTGTTTTTGCTTTTTATCTTTATATTTCCAGTACAAAGAATAGTGCCTTGCATAGAATAAGTGCTTAATAATTGTATATCCAAATTTTGAACAAAATCATTGTGCTGTATTCTTTTCCTCCAAATCCAGAGATCATTATCTCTTATTGGACATGTAACCTCAACAAGAATGTTTACATACCCACACAATAAAGAAAGGTCCTCTATAAGATTGCCACCTAGAGATAACTTGTTCATTATTAGAACTTAATATGTTGCTATTACTAAGAAGAGAACTCACAGCTTATCTTGATGCAGGTCAAAAACCTCTTAGTCTCTTTACTATAGTATCTTCCCAAGAAACCTTAAGAGGATTCTGTAACTAAATCATCTTCCTTGGGTCTCTTTGTTTCAGAGCAAATCAGCAATTCAGGTCTTCTACATGCCCAGATTAGACACTTCTCATCGACATCTGCTGCTAGATTCTCTAGCATACCTGCTTATTCCTGCTAGTGTTCCAAGGAGACTATTCAGACATAACGTCACCACCTGCCAGGGGATTAGAGTAAAATATTCCAATCATCTGCTTTCCTCATCAGAATTCTCTCCAAACACACATATGTTGATTGGGCACAAATCTTCCAACTTCTTTATACCCTCTTCATCTCATTGACTTTTAAATTCTACCTTCTGAAGTACACAGGTTTTGTGGCATTACTTTCTTTTGCTTCTTCTCCTTCTGTCTGACCATTCCTTAACAGTTTCCTGGAAAGGATTCTGAGAAGATGTTGGAAGAGGTCAGGAAATTTCAAGTTCTCTATATTCTTCTCCACAAACAGCACAAATGTGCATCTATATAGATTGGTGAAAGATCAAGAGGACTTGGTACAGTATGGGGTTCCTCCTAGTACAACCCAAGAAGATCCAAAGAAAGACCCCAAGCTGGGCCTTAAGTAAATAATAACCATCCAAGAAAAAAATATTATGAAAAAGAAGCTTACCAACTAGAAAAGGAGATAGAGTCTTAAATAGGACAATAATTCTTTAAAAATTAGAATTGGGCAAGGAGAAGCCAGTGAAGCTCAAGAGACCAAGAAATAACTAAACAACATATAAAGAATGAAAAAATGGAATACAATGTGAAACAGCTCATAAAAAAAAAAACAAAACAACAGATCAGGAGAATAGATCAAGAAGAGAAAATGTAAGAAAATTGTCCTGGAGTGATAGAACATGTGGAGAAAGTAGAACTAGTAGGAAAAAATCCCCCAATCACCATCTCAAAGAGATCCTTTGGCAATTTCAATAAATTTATGATGGAAAGAATCATCTGCATTCAAAGAAAGAAGTATGGAGACTGAATGTAGACCAAAACAGTATTTTCACCTCTTTTTGGTGGTGGTGGTGTTTGCTTGCTTGTATGTTTTTCTCTTTATCATGTTTTTCCCTTTTGTTCTGATTTTTCTTGTGCAAAATGATGAATATAGAAATGTAGTTGGAAAAATTACACTTTTAATCTATAATGGCATACAGTCTAGGGGAGGGAGAAAAATTTGAAACACAAGGTCTTGCAAATGTGAATGTTGAAAATTATTTTTGCCTGTATTTGGAAAAATACAAAAGTTATTCTAAATTTAAAATTAAAAAGAATATATGTCAAAAGCTTGTAACCATGATGCCAAATCCTTTATAACAAATGATTACAATAAAATAAGGACATTTTGGCATGTTAAAAGTTTTTTAAAATACCAAAATTATAAGATTTATTATGTCAATAAATATGTTTAAAATTTTGTTCCATGTAACTAAAAAAAGTTAGATCCTTTGTGGAAAATACACAGAATTATTATTGCCAAAGTTCAAAAAAAAAACCCAGATCAAAGTAAAAATTTGCAAGGAAAAAGGAAAAAAAAAATCAAATATGCGTGAGCATATTTAGAATTATACACGATTATCAGAAGCCACAATAAAAGAACACAGGTCCTAGAATCACAATCCTGGAAATCAAAAGATTTAGGCCTACAGCCAAAAATATCATATTCAGCAAAATTATCCGTAATATTAAATGGAAAAAAGAACATTCAATAACCTTGCAGATTTTCAAGATTTCCTCTCAATCAGATAAACTGGAACCTTTCCTAGTAAGATCAGGAGTGAAACAAGGTTGCCCACAATCACCATTACTATTCAATATCATACTAGAAACACTATCCTCGGCAATAAGAGCAGAGAAAGAGATTCAAGGAATTAGAGTAGGAAATGAGGAAATTAAATTATCACTCTTTGCAGATGACATGATGGTATACTTCGAGAACCCCAAAGACTCTGCTAAAAAACTATTAGAAATAATTCAGAATTTTAGCAAAGTTGCAGGATACAAAATAAATCCACACAAATCCTCAGCATTTTTATATATCACCAACAAAATGCAATAGCAAGAGATACAAAGAGAAATTCCATTCCAAACAAATGTTGAGAGCATAAAATAGTTGGAAATCCATCTACCAAAGAAAAGTCAGGAATTATATGAGCAAAATTATGAAATACTTGCCACAAAAATAAAGTCAGATTTAAATAATTGGAAAGACATTCAGTGCTCTTGGATAGGCCGAGCGAATATATATAAAGATGACAATACTCCCCAAACTAATCTATTTATTTAGTGCTATACCAATCAGACTCCCAAGAAACTATTTTAGTGACCTAGAAAAAATAACAACAAAATTCATATGGAAGAATAAAAGGTCGAGAATTGCAAGGGAACTAATGAAAAAAAAGTCAGATGAAGGTGGTCTAGGTGTACCTGATCTAAAGCTATATTATATAGCAGCAGTCACCAAAACCATTTGGTATTGGCTAAGAAATAGACCAGTCGATCAGTGGAACAGATTAGTACAAAGGACAAAAAAGGGTACATCTATAGCAATCTAGTCTTTGACAAATCCAAAGATACCAACATTAGGGATAAAAATTCATTATTTGAAAAAAACTGTCGGGAAAACTGGAAATTAGTATGGCAGAAATTAGATATGGATCCACACTTAACACCATATACCAAGATAAGATCAAAATGGGTCCATGATTTAGGCATAAAGAATGAGATCATAAATAGATTAGAAGAACAGAGAATAAATAGTCTACCTCTCAGACCTGTGGAGGAGGAAGGAATTTATGACCAGAGGAGAACTAGAGATCATTATTGACCACAAAATAGAAGATTTTGATTACATCAAACTAAAAAGTTTCTGTACAAACAATACTAATGCAAGCAAGATTAGAAGGGAAGTAACAAATTGGGAAAATATTTTTACAGTTAAAGGTTCTGAAAAAGGTCTCATTTCCAAAATACATAGAGAACTGACCCTAATTTATAAGAAATCAAGACATTCTCCAATTGATAAATGGTCAAAGGATATGAACAGACAATTCTCAGATGATGAAATTGAAACTATTTCCACTCATATGAAAGAGTGTTCCAAATCACTACTGATCAGAGAAATGCAAATTAAGACAACTCTGAGATACCACTACACACCTGTCAGATTGGCTAAGATGACAGGAACTAATAATGATGAATGTTGGAGGGGATATGGGAAAACTGGGACACTAATACATTGTTGGTGGAGTTGTGAAAGAATCCGGCCATTCTGGAGAGTAATTTGGAACTATGCCCAAAAAGTTATCAAACTGTGCATACCCTTTGATCCAGCAATGCTGCTGTTGGGCTTATATCCCAAAGAAATACTGAGGAGGGGAAAGGGATCTGTATGTGCCAAAATGTTTGTGGCAGCCCTTTACGTAGTGGCTAGAAATTGGAAGATGAATGGATGTCCATCAATTGGAGAATGATTGGGTAAATTATGGTATATGAATGTTATGGAATATTATTGCTCTGTAAGAAATGACCAGCAGGACGAATACAGAGAGCTTTGGAAAGACTTACATCAACTGATGCTGAGTGAAATAAATAGAACCAGAAGATCGCTGTACACTTCAATACTGTATGAAGAGGTATTCTGATGGAAGTGGATATCTTCAACTCACTTCCAGATCCAACTCACTTCCAGTTGATCAATGATGGACAGAAACAACTACACCCAGAGAAGGAACACTGGGAAGTGAATGTAAATTTTTAGCACTACTGTCTATCTACCCAGGTTACTTATACCTTCGGAATCTAATACTTAACGTGCAACAAGAAAATTGGATTTACAGATATGTATTGTATCTAGGTTATACTGTAACACATATAAAATGTATGGGATTGTCTGTCATCTAGGGGAGGGAGTAGAGGGAGAGAGGGGATAATTTGGAAAAATGAATACAAGGGATAATGTTATAAAAAAATTACTCATGCATATATACTGTCAAAAAATTTATAATTATAAAATTTAAAAAAAAAAAGATTTTCTCTCAATCAAATCAAAACTTAATAGGAAATTTAACAAATAAGAGCCAATATCAAAGATCCATTTCAAGGAGCTCTAGATTTTTTTACATGGAAATGTATAGCATATGTTTAAAATTGACATCAGCAATTGGGTAGCTCAAAATAAAAACTGGGGCAGAGTTGAATATAATCTGACTCTAAAAAGCAAAACTGTCTAGGAAAAGGTAAAAATATTAATTCCATTATACAAATGGGGTTCAGAGTAAGAATAAATATGGAGATATTAGAGGGGTGAGGAAGGCTATGAAAACCTACTCAAGTTGGGAATGGATTAAATAGGCAACCCTACATACATAACATGAAGGGTGTAGCACCCTTCACAATCTATAAAAAGAAATAAGAGAGAATGGATACTCTTGGGAAATAATGAATGCTGGAAAAAGATAAGGGAGGTTAAGTTATAGCAAGGAGCTAAGGAGCAGAATTAAAGTAGAAGTGTTCACAGGAATAAGAAAGAAGGGATATACACAAACAGTACTACAAGGAACAGGAGTAGAAATTATTAGGAAAAAAAAAAAAGTCTAGTAATCAGTGATCTTAGACAAAGTCAGACTTAAAGATTTTATCAAGAAAAAAATCTACATTATATGTCAACCAAGTTTAATATTATTTTATATGTAGTTTTACATCAAATGTATATGTGTTTATTTATAGATATAGATACAGATATAGATATATGTGTCTGAATATGTCTAAGTATGTATACATGTAGTTCTATGTATGTATATATGGAGATATATGTATATTTGTGTGGATCTGTCAGTGAGTGTGATGTATATATGTGTATATATGCATATGTATATATCTATATTTAAATATATGAATATATAAATCTATATATGTATGTATATCTGTGCTTAACTATAGCTTGTTTGGGGGAGGTGAGAGAATATAAAGTGGGAAAAAGAATAAAGTAAAAAATGTTCACAGAAGAGAAAAAAAGAATAACTTGCAAGGAAGCAAAGATGGACACTAATAAATATAATAAATAATAACTAAAAATAATTATAAATATAAATAAATATAATATTATTATATATGTTTTTTTGAAATGGAAATTTATTGTAATATATTTCAAATCATCTCAGATGTTCTACTGACATGACAATGTTTTGTTTTGTTTTTATTTTCCTTTTCTCTCTTTTTTCTATTGTTTTTTCTTCTTATTTTCTAATTAGCATAATAAATACATTTAAAAAAAAAACATTTTTCTTTAGGTCCCACACCCTGAGTATGTCCCTGAAGAGTATCTCGTGAGTATCTTCCCCACCTCCCACCATGCTACCTCTTTTGGAAATTTCCTGATTTTTATTATTATCTCTAACAAAATGATTCCCACATCTATATATCTAATCCAAGCACACTCCTGACAGCATCTCATCACTAATTGCCTTTTGGATATCTCAAAATGGGTTTCATGCTGCTGTCTTAAAAAAATTTCCAAAATAAAACTCATCTATAAAATTAGATAAGTGTAAAGATATTTGCACCGTGATTACCTATTATTATTTCTCCACAAAAATGTTTTTCTTCCAAACTTTTTAATAACTGTTAAGAAAAGTGTTGTCCACCTGTCAGATTGGCTAAGATGACAAGAACAAATAATGATGAATGTTGGAGGGGATGTGGGAAAACTGGGAAACTAATACATTGTTGGTGGAGTTGTGAAAGAATCCAGCCATTCTGGAGAGCAATTTGGAACTATGCCCAAAAAGTTATCAAACTGTTCATACCCTTTGATCCAGCAGTGCTACTACTGGGCTTATACCCCAAGGAAATACTACAGAAGGAAAAGTGACCTGTATGTGCCAAAATGTTTGTGGCAGCCCTTTTCGTAGTGGCTAGAAACTGGACAATGAATGGATGTCCATCAATTGGAGAATGGTTGGGTAAATTATGGTATATGAAGGCTATGGAATATTATTGCTCTGTAAGAAATGACCAGCAGGATGAATTCAGAAAGGCTTGGAGAGACTTGCATGAACTGATGCTGAGTGAAATGAGCAGAACCAGAAGATCACTATACACTTCAACAACAATACTGTATGAGGATGTATTCTGATGGAAGTGGATATCTTCAACTTAAAGAAAGTGCAACTCACTTCCAGCTGACCAATGATGGACAGAAACAACTACACCCAGAGAAGGAACACTGGGAATTGAATGTAAAATATTAGCACTACTGTCTATCTACCCAGGTTACTTACATCTTCGGAATCCAATGCAACAAGAAAATTGGATTTACACACATATATTATATCTAGGTTATACTGTAACACATGTAAAATGTATGAGATTGACTGTCATCTAGGGGAGGGAGTAGAGGGAGGGAGGGGAAAATCTGGAAAAGTGAATACAAGGGATAATGTTATAAAAAAATTACTCATGCATATATACTATCAAAAAATTTATAATTATAAAATTAATTTTAAAAAAAGAAAAGTTTTGTCTCTCTAATCACCCAGTCTTATAACAGGTATCACTCTCAACTCTTTAATGCCAAACATCCAATATTTTGCCAAGTCTTGTTATTTCCACCTTCAAATATTTGTTATATGTCCATTTTTCTCTGCTCGTACACCTGCTTCTCTGAAGCAGGTCCTCAAAGCCTTATATAGGAATTATTTCAATAGTTTTTCAATTGTTTTCCCTGCTTTAAGTTTCTTCTCACTCTTAATCCATCCTCTCAAATGCCAGTGATTTTTCTAAAGTATAGGTCTGACTATTTCATTCTACCATCACCCTACTCCATTAAGTCTGAAGACTTCTTTTTCATCTCTAAAATGATATATCAAATCCAGTATTTGGCTCTTAAATCCTTTTATATCTTGGCCTTTTCCTACCATTCCAATCTCCATATATGTTATTCTCCATGTATTTGATGATACAATATGATTAGTCTTGTCTCTATTCTCTATCTTTCAACTATTTCCCTTTTCACTGAATGTCCCCCAAACTTTGAATGCTTTTTTTCCCCATTACCATCTCCTGGCTTCCCTTTCTTTTTTTAATACTTAGGTCAAATCTCATTTTCTTGAGTAATTTACCTCTCCCCAGACTAGTGACTTTCCTCTGAGATAGACTTTCTAAATTTACTGTATGCACTGGGGTTTTGTTTTTGTTTCTGTTTTTGTTTTTTTTGCATATTGTCTCGCCAAGTGACCTCCTTTAGGGAAATAACCATTGATCATTTTATTGCCATTTTTTCTATCCATCTATTTCAACACAATATTTGGCATATAATTAATAATTTTTACTGACAGACTCATCTCTGTACCATGAATTAAGCCATAGGAGCATGAGTTTACAAATGAAAAGAATGTTAAAATTTATTTAATCTATGTCTTCATCTACTTTACAAATGAGGAAACTGAGACATTGAGAATTTAAATAATTTGGCCAAGGTCACAGAGGTAGAATGACCAAGATAGAAATTGAACCCTTGTCTTCTATGGAGCTTTCCACTGTATCATGCTATTTTTCTCTTTATCTAATACTAATGTTTTCTTAAAGTCCAAATTTTGCTATTACTACCCTTATATAAGTACTTTCAAGCCTCAACCTTTAGTAATTTCTCACTCCACTAAGCTTCTGTATTTATTTTCTTTATTATATGTTTGTCACTTAGGGTATGCTATTTCCTTTTAGGATGGGAATGGGACTTTGGGCTCTACCAACATGGGAGGATTGTTATATGGCAAGTATATAAAACATACAAAATAGTCAAGCTATATAGACTAAATATTTGAGAACTACTTGTTTTTTTAGGAAAGCTTAATCTTAAAGACACCCAAAAGAAGACTTAAAGTTTAAAATGTAGACTTGTTTACACTGATTACCTAAAAACTACATATTCATTAAAAAAAAAAAAAAAACTAAAATTCACATTTAAGGGATGGAGCTAGCTGAGACTAAGAAGTTTGGACAGAGAAAAAGATAAAGGGATATATCTATGAGCATTTGGGGAATAACACTTGCAAGTCTGAGAAGAGTGGATGAGTGTCACACATGTACCAAACTTCTTCCTTAGTGGAATATAAACCAAATTGCAAGTAAAGTTATACTATATGATTACATTATTAGCTATTCAAGTATTTCTATATCCCTTGGCTCAGAGAGATATCAAAAGACAATATAATACAAAAGAAAGAAAAGGATATGAATCTTTCATCATAAACATATGTTCTAATATTCTAATTAGCCTTTGAGGGACAGATAAAATATTTTATATTTAATGACCTCCTCATCACCTGAAATACTCCCTTCCTTACACATAGCATGTGTTCAATAAATGTTTTGGAGAAAAAAAAAACTTGTTAGGATGACAAAAAAAAGGTAAAATTATAATTGGTGGCAATCGTTTTAAAAGGAAACAGGAATAATAAATCAATCTCTCAATTTCAACTTTGTAAAATAGAATGAACATTTTTTGAGATGCATACCTCATAAAGTTAATTTAGTAAATAGGTGTAAAATACTAAAGTATTTTTAAAAAATAATAAATATGTAGGGAGTTAAGAAACTGTGCTAACTGAATCCACTATAAATTTATGTTATCTAATTTGTAGTTAAGCAATTCTAATCTTTGTCCCTAATTGTCTTAATTATAGTTTCTGCCAAAAGGTTTCTAAAACTTCTCATTCCTCAAACATTCCACAATATCTTCTCCCTCCATTTTCTCACTTGAAGACTTTGCCTCATATTTAATCTTGAATTGTGGTTCCTAGGTTAGAAATGTCCATATTGGATCACTATTCAATGACCTAGATATGGGCAAAGAAAGCAAAAGCAGTACCAAGAGCTCTAATAAACTTATACATCTAATGGCTTCATGTATAAACAGTTTGCCGTTTCTGCCAAGTATAGGAAGCATAAGCTCCTCCCTTATTAAATTTTCCAATGGGGGACCAAAAGAATTCTGACAGTCTCAGAAGACAAGAAGAAAGATAACTGAAGTGTTGAGTAGAACTTTAGGGTCCCCTGAGTGAGCTACTTCTCCTAAGTAATCAGTTCTCTCTGAAGCAATTTTGGCTTATCATTACCTATTCATATTTCATATTATTGGGGATTCACGGACAAGATAGGGTATACTGCATTTATCTATCAGCAAAAAGCTATATATATATTCTCAGAAGTTGCCAAGTGTGCTAAGTTCATGCATCATTGGATGGCCACTGGAGGCACACCTTTTAATTAGCTCAACTATATTCCAATTCCTCCTATGTCTATTTTAATGTATTTTGTGTGCATATATATGTGTGTGAGTGTGTGTATATATATATATATATATATATATACATATATGTGTGTATATATGTATGTATAGATGAATGTATATTGTTGTCTTTGTAGTAAGAAAGTAAAAATTTTGAGGGTATAAACTTGTTATCCCAACCCACCTTTTTTTTTTTTCATATTTCCAACTCACAGAACAATGTCTGGCACAAAAAATGTATTTTACAAATTGTTGAAAGTTGCATAAGGAAACTGCTTTGTAAATCTTAATACATTAAATAGATATGATAAATTGACAGATTCCAATGTAGCTGAAACAGCTCTGAGAGTGGTTATTATCCATATTAATATTATATAGACTAATTCATCTTAACAAGATTTGAGAATAAAATCAGTCCTAGAGACAACTAAATCAACTCAAAATGTACTTATTAATTATTTAAAATTTTGAAGTTGAGAATTTATCTATATTGTCTTTACTTTTCAATGATCCTCTAGCCATATATTCCAATCATTAGCTAAGCAATCATGATTCTTTTTTCTCTTTATCATAGATCTTTAATAATTGTTATTGCTTTCATGGAATCACAAAACTTCAATATAGAAGAGATGTTAGAATCCTTTTAATGCAGCCTATGTCTTCCAAAGCATTCCTAAAAAATGGATATGGAACAAGCGGAAGAGAGTACATTCTAGTCATGGGGGATAGAATAGCATGAGCCCATTCCCAAGACAGCACAGGGCAATACAAAAAGTGGGGGAAGCAGATAATAGTCCAGTCTGTCAGCAATATAAAGTTTTTTGAAAATGCATATTAGAGAAAGCTTAAACGGCAGATTAGAGCCAAATCAAAGATGCCTTGAATGTCAAAATCAGGGCTTGACTTTTGACTTAATGGTCTGGAAAATTAATGGTTATTGAACAGAAAATTGTCATGATTAGAGCAAAGTATTATAAAGATTGTTCAGGCAGCAGCATGGAGAATAGATTAGAGAGGAGATAGACTAAACCCATCTAAGAAATTATGGCTATAATCTAGATAAGAAGAGGTGTGATTCTGAGGAAAAATAATTACAATGACAGTTGAGAGGAGACAGAAGACAAAGATACTGCAGAAGACTTGGTAGCTGATTGGAAGATAAAAAGAAGACATGGTTATGAGCTTGAATCACGTAGAAGGATTTTGATGCCATTGGCAGAATTGAAAAAGTTAAAGAAAGAGTTAGATTTGGAGAGAAAGAAATATTAACTTTAATCTTCAGTATGGTGATTATAATAGTACTTCAGTGCTTCTGTATTTCCAGAATACTTCTACATCTTTGCAGATTGCAGCTCATTCATGGCTTCTTATCCTTTGCATTTCTTTCTCATGTCCTTGAAAATTTTCTAGTGAAAATGTCATAGACATTTCTGTAGGACTGTCAGCATTTTTAGGGTAGCATCATAGGACACATGCTATTCTTCTGTTAGTCTTTGCTGTTGAATAGGCCAACTTCTTGTAATCACATATAGCTATTGACATTTGAAACAACTTCAGGTCTTAAATGTTTTGTTCTATATTTTGGTTTGGTTTTTTTGTTTTGTTTTGCTTTGTTTTAATTCAGCATTCAAAGCCATAGAGGAGAAGGCCCAATTTTATGTGTTTCTTTAATTAGGCCCACCAGATAATACATACTTTTTAAGGAAAAGATAGTTGATCAAAACAGCAAAATATATGGCAAAAATAATCTCCCCAGGCATACAATATTATCCTTTCCTGAAGGCAACCTAAGCATTGAATGGTACAAAGCCCCTAATGTCCTTCCTGATATTATCTTCTTTCTGCCACTCTGTTATAATGTACTATTGTTATGTTGTCATTGGTCTTCAACTATGAAAGTTTTTTTGTAATACAGATTTCATGAGTTAAATAGAGACTCACAAAAATGATAAAAATCAAAGAATATAGAGAAGAAAGGGAAAACAAAGTGAAGCTAGAAGAACCAGAAAACATTTTTACAATGTAAATGGAAAGAGTACACACACAAACATACATACACAAGAATTGAACAGAGTCACAAAAAAGGAATAATATATGCTCTTTACTTTTTTGAAGAAATTGGAGACTATGAATATACAACAATGCATATAATGTCAGATTTAATTGATATGTTGATTTGTCTCATGGAACTTTTCTTCTCTCATCTTTTTATTAGAAACAATAGGTCTTTTGGAACAGTAAGGAAGGAGAGATATCTTGCAGACATTTTAGAGATCGAAATGTACATTTCTTTAAGCAGGGTGTCTGTGGTTATGATACTCTATGTGGACAGAGAGAAGGGAAAGAAAAGAAGAAAGGAAAGAATAGAAAAAAACTCTGTGTTGTCTGTCCAACTGAGCAGTTCCAATTGGGGCCCCAGTAGGGCAGCTCTTATGATACAACATTATAAAGGAAAACAACTTTGAAAATTTAGAACTCTGATTAAATCAATTAAAACCCACAGATCCTTGCTTATGCTCTGTCAGAAAGGCAGCATATACATTTAAAAGAATATACAAAACAAATATAAATAAAAACAAGGTAGCTTATGTAAAAGAAAATTAGCCATTAGAAATGACAAAAAAAAGAATTCCTATAGAAAGAAGGTTATACTTGAGTTGAGGCTTGAAGGATATTTCATAAAAATGAAGGGGAAATGAGAACAAAAGATAGCAATAACATTTTTTTTAAAAAATATAGGAGCCTTCAAGAATTTTTAAGTTCACCTTTTGAATTACTTTTTTTCTCTATTGCTTAGGTTGAGATATGTGTACTGTGAAGGAAGTACATCTCAGTCTGAACTCTTGTGTAACTTGAAAAAGAAAATTCCTTTCAACTTAAGAGTAAGAAAATTCTTTTCAACTTTACCAATTCATGATACCTATTCCATTCTACATTTTAAATCCATCATCTTTCTTGTAAGAGATACATAGTATGTTTCATTTTTGGAATCTATGTTTTTAATTGACTTAATCAGAGTTCAAAAGTTTTTCAAAGTTGTTTTCCTTTATAATGTTGTAGTCATAAGAGCTGCCCCACTGGGGCTCCAATGAGAATTGATTAGTCAGATGGACAACATAGGTCTTCTCTATTCTTTTTCTTCTTCTTTTCTTTCCCTTCCCTCTGTCCACACAGAGTATCATAACCACATAGGTACTCTGCTGAAAGAAAGGTAAATTTTGAGCTCTTCAAATGTCTGCAAGATATCTTGGGGTTTACAGAATAGAATTATTTCTTCAGGACTATGTTTTAAACTCAAATCACTAAGGCTCATAAGTTCCAATGGCCCCCAATAAATCCCATGCCAAGCCCTACTTGGTCTTTGTTTGGACCCTAATTAAGTGAATGTAAACAGTATTTTTATTGTCTGGGTCTACCTCTCCCAGACTGATTTTTTTAATTAGATAAAAGAGGTCATTCTCTGCCTCATTTCTTCCCTAGCCTTAATCACTGATTTAGTATTGCCACAGTCAAAATGTTAAAAACCCTAGAATAAAAAGACCAAGGTCTCCCACTGCCTTCAGGGCCCTCTCCATTTTCCTGATCTACATCTTGCCGCTGGACCCAGAGAGCTCCAGAAGAGAAGTGTGAGGCAGGGGACCTTGCACTGACCTCCCTCACTTAAATTCAATTCACTTTCAAGTCATGATATCACCTCCCTGATGTCATGGTCCTCTTTGACAATGAAGGACAAATAACAACAGCAATAAGTTATAGTTCTGCTCATTTGATCTCTCATGATACATAGAGGTCATTCCAGTTTACTTTATAGCTATCTATTTCATCATGTTTTATGGTATGATAATATCCCAATTCTACATAGCTTGGAAATCTTTTGGTTTTAAGAATACAAGTTATTCAACCCACAAGTATTTATTAAGCACCTACAATGTGACAGACTGTGGTAGGTGCTAAGAATATGAAGACAAAAATAAAATAATCCCTACTTTCAATCCCTTCTTATGTTCTTCAAGAAATGCAACATATACATTTAAAATCCTATACTAAACAAATATAAATAAAAATAAGATAGCTTATACAAAAGAAAATTATCCATTAGAAGTGACGAGAAAGAATTCTTATGGAAAGAAGGTGATACTTGAAGGAAATATGTAATTTTATGAGGTAAAGGTGAGAAAGGAGTGTATTTTGGTGCAAAGGACAGTCTTTGTAAAGGCATGGAGGCTAAAGATAGAGAATAATGTTAAGGAGCAACAAGAGAGTCAATGTGGGAAAGGGCATAATGTTTAATGACTGAAGCTGGAAAGATAGGTTTTGACCAGATTATAAAGGGCTTTAAAAGACAAAAGAAGTGTTGTGCCAAAGTTCTCTTTTAATTGCCCTGACTCAGTTTCCCTAATTGTCCTGCCTGGGTTTCCCTGAATTGTTCTGCCTCAATTCCTAATTGTTCTGTTCAATCCTACAATACCATCCCTCCCTCTTAATCATGATGATCCAGGTAAGGAGAAAGACCTTCTATTTTAGGCATCATTAGAATGTTGTTTCTCCCCATTCTGTAATCCCAATTTATCAGATGTCCCTCATGCCTCCTCCCACCCCGTCAGAATAAGATCCACAGTCCCATTCCCAATCCCAGCACCATGGCTCCGCCCCTGCCTTGGTCTACTCCTGTAGCTGAGCCACATGTATATATGTCATTGAGAACTTACATTGTTTGCTGGATTCTTAGAGATGATAGTCTCATTCAGCCCTGGGACCAAACCATGGATGTATTTGGTTGCAGTATATCTCTTCCTTTCAAATAAAATATTAATAACTCTCTAATCTCTATCTTGCCTCAGTTTCTCCAATATTACATTTTGGAGGCTTCCCACTAAGATATTAGAAAATTAGAGATTAGAGACCTTCGGGTCTCCACCTTAGGTCTGGGATGGTTGAGGATCTGGTTTTTGGCCTGGAGAGGCTGGCCCTCTGGATTTGTTTCCAGAGCCTCCAGGAAAGAGCAATTTTCAGCCACAACCATGATGCGGCAGTGGACAACTCCATTTCGGCCACTGGAGAGTATGTCTAGATATTTTAGGACATAATCTGATTTGGTTACCTGTTCTGTCTGTCTGTGCTAGCATCTGGATTCACAGAATAATAAAATGCAGACGGGCAATAAGTCCTAAGAAGGGTATCATTCCAGGATGCTGGATTACCCCCTCTGGTTTGGGTGCCTTCTAAGACACATCTGGTCTGATCTGACTCTGAGTGCCTTTTTGGGCACTCTCTGGTTATATGTGTTAAACATTTTGTTTAGTGTTGTAACTGTGAAGTCTATGTGTGATTTGTGTTCTGTGTGATTTCTCTGTCTGCTTTGTTTATTTAAGAGCTCTGTTAAGTTTTAAGAACAATGATTAAGAATTGGTTATTTCAGTGTTGCAACTGCTTAGGTATAAAATTTGCTTGTGATTTTAAATTTTTTAACCTGTTGTAAAACCTTATCTGATTGAAACTCAGGCAGGAGAAAACATTTGATTAGCAATTTAGGATGATTCTGAAATTGTGGGAAATAATTTTACTATTGCCATTGCCTGCTAGATTTATTCTGAGTATTCTTTTGGGCAGTTTTGAAATTGTGGAAATAATTTTACTGTTGCCTAGGCAGGCTAGATTTGGTTATCTGAGTATAAGATCTTAAGAACAATAGCTTGTTAAAGAGAAGTTCCAAAGTTAACTTGCCTGAAAGAGGTCATGTGCCTCTAATTAGGTAAAATATGTTACCTTCTGAAACACTTTGGATAATTTATTAACATTATTATAAATTATGCTTTAAATCCAGCTCTACTGGACATGTGGGTTTATGGAGCCAGTTAGCTTTCCACTGTATTGTGAATCTTAATAGTTTTGAAGGTGATTTAGGAGAGACTAGAAGGAAAATTTGCATATGGAAAAAGTTGGGTGGGGGTAGGGAAAACAGGATCTTTTGTCTTCAAAGGTGAAGATTAAATTCACTTTCTCCCCCCCCCCCCCATTATTTTCTGCTATGTTAGCAATAGAGCTTGTTTATGGCATGTAGCTGAGGGAAAGAGAAGAAAAGAAAGAGGAAAGTTTTGAATGGAAGGATTTCTGTGTGGGAAAATTGAGTGGGAAACAGAGGGAATCATTTGTCCAGGGGAGCAGTTTAATTGTTTAGTTTGCCTTTCCTCCCCCTGCCTTTTTGGAGGTGTAGTGGGGGGAATGGCGACCACATGGAATCCTCTCTTCCCCCCCCCCCAAGTGTGTTCCAGCCATTTTTATCAAGTAGTAGCTACCTGGAGGAGCATACTGTGATTTAAGTTAATTGACTGAATATTTATTTCTTTTGATATGTAATGATTTCATTGGTTAAGGAATATGGTCATAAATGTGATCCATACTTTAGTAGGATTATTTCTAAAAGTTTAATATTTTTAATAACCGCTTAGATTCTTTTATGTGGTTTTAGGATATTCTGTATAGGATATTCTACTTAAGTTTTGTTTGGTCTTTTTTTTTGTTCTTTTTTAAATGTTTCTGAATTTGGGACATTTGTCTCTGTATTGGGTATTTAAAAGCAAAATGATTTGTATGTATAATGTTCATTTATGAAACTGTCTACTTAGATATGAAAGAAGTGAACTTACTGAGACAAATTTTTACTGTTATAAATATAAGATTATGGTAAATATCTGTTTGGGACTTATCTGAAACTTTGGTTAAAGGGATTTGTTATTGGAAGTAAAATTTCTTGGGCTTGTAGTTAATATTATTTGGGAGTTTTAAAGATCCATTGGGACAATTATCTGGACTAAAACTGGGTTAAACTGGCTATTTACCCTGTATGAGCTTAGGGATCAGTTTTGATTGCTTATGTTATGTTATAGCTATGTCCCTGCATTTTTTCCTCCCGTGACTGATTTCTATGATCAGAGTAATTAGAGACCGTTAATGAGATTCAATTATTTCATACCTTGCTATTTCCAATCTAGTTATATGTAATCATTATATCCAAATACTTGGGCAAATAAGTATTTAGTCTGGTCATCTATCTGCTACTGGATATTGTGTCTATGATATTCAAGTGCTTTTTTAAAAGGTTTCTAACTAATGAGAGGACTAATGAGAGACAATGGTCTGTGAGACCAAACTGATGTTTTGTTGGGGACTATAGCTGACAGCCTTTTGCTTATAAGACAGGCATATCTTCACATAGGAAGCTACTAGCCAACCTATTTTGGCCTCCCCACATCTTGCAGCAGTCCTTGTGGACCAGTCTTTCTATCGCAGACTGTTCTAACTTTTATTTGTTAGATTTGTGGTTTTTTTGTTCTAGATTTTGGTCAAATTACAGATATTGACTTGCTTCTGGGACCTAGATCAGCTTTGATTATCAGCACGCCACACCAAACCCATCCCCTGCATGGACTAAGAGTCTCTGCCCATGCTCATGCTTCGTCCTTTACCCCTAATGAACTTATATGGGAAATTTGGTAATCCTTATTGGGTCATCTATTACTGTGTGTTTAAGATTTGGGATGGAAATTGTTAAAACTGTGTAATTACTGCTGTATGAGGAATTTTTAGGAAACTTATTGTACTAGTCTGTCATGTATAGGAATTTTGATTCACTCTTAAAATTTATATGTGGGATGATTATTTGATAATTCCTTTCCATGAGAAAAAAAAAAGGGGGGAATGGGAACGCTACTTCTATTCACTTTGCCTTAGGCACTTCTGCCCCACCCCCATCTCACTAATTCAGATGGAATTGGAAGTCCTTAAATTTACTGGACTATGATTTACTGGTTATGTTTTAACTCTGAAATCCCTTATTCTGTTGGAATTTCCCTGGCAAACTCAAGTTTGGGGATTATTTTTTAAAAACAACCAGAAATCAGACACTTGTCCTGGGACTGGAAGTCTCTCTGATCTGTTTCTCCACAACACCAGTTCCTTAATTAGTATTTCAGCATTCTTAAAGGACCTTGCAGTTTGGTATCAGACCTCTAAAAGTTCATGGTTACCTGCCTTGGTCTAGCTGTGCATATGCTGCTCAGAAATCTGGATCCTTTCTGCAGCCCTGTCTGTTTTTTTCTGGATGGGGACAAGTGAAGCTATTCCAAGCCTCTCACCCTTCTCCCTTGGAGAGAGTTGTCTCTCTGAATGGGCCTTGAGCCCTTGAGCACTGCTACTCCCTGTATAAGCAGAGGCTAAGTTAAATGCACAAATGACCACAGACCTAACTCACAGTGAACTGTCCATCTCAAACTGGATTCTCTGGCTGAGATGGTGCCCCAACTGCAGAGGACCTGGCATGCTAGCAACAGGTAGCCTTTGTACTGCTGTTAACTCTGGAGTTATCAGGGAGAGACTTGTCCTTGCCATAAGTCCTTGCATTGTTCTAGTTTTATTTTGGTTTATTTGCTTATTTATTGTGAAAAGGGTGGTTGAAATTATGGTGCTAAGACCTTCCAGGTACGTAGAGGAAGGTAATTCAATGATTTGAATATTCAGAAGAGAGAGAGTGTGGAATGTTGTGCCACAGTTCTCTTTTAGTTGCCCTGACTTAGTTTCCCTAAATTATCCTTCCTCAGTACCTAATTTTTCTGTTCAATCCTGCAACACCACCTCTCCCTCCTAATCATGATGATCCAAATACAGAAAAAGACCTTCTGTCTTAGGCATCATCAGAATGTTGGGTGTCTCTCCCCATCCTGTAATCCCAGTTTATCAGAATGCCTTCCCTCACCCTGTCAGAACCGGATTGTTAGTCCCATGTTCCTGCTCTCAGCGCTCTGGCTCCGCCCCTGCCTCAGTCTACCCCTGTAACTGAGAGATTGAGAACTCACACTGCTGGATTCTTGGAGACGATAGTCTCATTCTCCCCTGGGACCAAACCATGGTTCCATTTGGTCTCAGTAAATATCTCCCTTTCAAATAAAATATTAATAACTCTCTAATCTCTATCTTACCTCAGTTTCTCTGGCATTATAGGAGAAGTTCATATTTTACCAGAAAAGGCATTTGAAGGAGAACTGGGGAGAAGAGATATCTATGGGAATTCTTAGAAATCTAGGGGCAAATTAAAAAAGGCTCTTCCAGCAAGCTATAATAATTTTACCCCTTTTTCCTCTTTTTCTTTTCTCTCCTTCTTTCACACCTTTCTATCCTCTAAGTAATTTAGATCCTAAATCTTACCATCTTTTATTAGCCAAACATAAAAAGATAAATTAGCTGAAATGTTATTGCCCAAAAATCAATTCACTACCAGGTCTAAAAAATTAATAAATTCCAAAATTTCATGAAAGTTTTGGGTTTTTTTGTTTGTTTGTTTTTCCCTGTTGTACCCTAATAGTATACACATTTGCTTATTTCCTCACATAAAAAGTAAAAAGCCTGATGTGATTTCTAATTCACAGAGTTTTTTTCCTTTTTGCATAGAATGTTTTCCCTACTACTCTATGCCTAGTCTTCTTTCAAGATACAACTCAAACATTGCCTTGTATAGAAGATTTTTCCTAGTTTTTTATTACCTGTGCTCCCCCTTCCATTATATTCACTTTGTTTATGAGATACACACACACACACACACACACACACACACACACACACACACACATACATACACATTTTATTTTTCCTGTTAGAATTTAAGCTTCTTGAGGAAAGAGTATTATTTTCTGCTCTCTTTTTATGCTCAATACTTAACACATTGTATATTCTCAATAAATGTTTATTGGTGGCTTAATTGATTAATTTATTACACAGACTAGAAAAAGTCACCATATTTTTCCCAAACTTAATCAAATCCTAACAGTAGACTTATGCATTTATCTGTTCACATAGAGATTGATAACTGAACTCTGAACACTTTGGAGGTAGTTATTTTCCTAGAGAATCAAGTGCCTTGGACAAAATAAACTTTATTCATGTCTCAAAGATATGTTGGCTTTAGCCAATTCACCCGAATCTACATTAATTTACTGACATCTGTGACTCACATTTTTAGAAGAACTTTTCCTTTTGTCTTTCTACATAAGTCCCAGAAAAGCTACAATTTGTCTATTATAACTCTTTCCCCTGGAATGGGGGAAGCTTTATCAATCTAGCTTAAGGAAAGACAAGAATTGGAAGATTTTTTAATTGTTTCTTTCTTTTTTAGTTAAGAAAGTCCAAATTATTTTGTCAATAAAATAAAAGTGTTAGAAGACAGAATTGGAAATTAACTGAGAGCTATGAAAGAAAGTCTTAAAGTCTTTTATATTATTAATATAAACATAATATCTTATAAGATATAGATTAAAATTGAAACATAACAAGTAGGCTGGATTTTTTTAAGTTAACATCATTATGTGATAATAAGAATTAAAACAAAGACGGGGGGGGGGAGAAAATGTAAGGTATTTCATATTAGTCAGACCTATGGTTTTTCCAGTAACAATGTATGGCTGTGAGAGTTGGACTATAAAGAAAAGCAAGAACCACAGAATTGACGCTTTCAAATTGGGATGCTGAAGTAGAATGTTGAGAATCCCTTAGACAGCAAGATCTAGTAGTCAATTCAGATTATTTACTGGAAGGTCAAATTCTGAAGCTGAAGCTTAAATATTTTGGCCAATAATAAAAAGACAATTCACTGGAAAAGACTTTGGATGCAGGGAAAGATTGAAAGCAAAAGGAAAGAGGAACAGCAGAGAATGAGATGGAGAGATGGCATCATGGAAACAACAAACATGAACCTGCACAGACTTGAGAAATAGCAAAGGCTGGAAGGGCTGGGTGTTCTATGGCACATAAGATTATGAAGAGTTAAACATGTTCTCAAAGATGTCCAGTGGCATCATAAGAATTATGTCTTGGGCATAAATTGGATTTAACTAAAGCAGAGCTATGCAAACTTATCAGCCTCACTCTCTCCTTCAATTATCAAAGTCCAAGGAAAAAAAGGCAAGACAAATATCAAAATTATTGACAAAGCCATAGAATGAATGTCTGAACAACAATATTTCATATTAAAATCAACTAACTGGGAGCCAGCTCCTATAAGCTCGTGAGATGCAATTGTAAAATTTTCAGTGTGAGCATTTACACCTTGGAAATTCTCACGCACTACAAATCAGGGCCTGGTTATATAGAATCAAGAAAACAATTAAGAAAATTATAAGTGCAGTATGACAATAAGTTAAAAAATCAAGGCATTTGAGTTTGTAATTATACTGTTTCTACCAGTCACACCTAGAAGATGGTTGTATATGCGACTCCTAAGTCTCTCACCCATTCAAAATTACTTTAGATTTGCTCTGATATTATATTTAAACACTCCAATATCTTTGCCAAGAAAATCCCAAAGGGTGCCATGGAGAGTCGGGCATGACTGAAAAAACTAAACAACAAAAATAAAAGATCTATTTCATCAGAAGAATATGAGATCCTTAGAGAAAGAGACTTTTTCTTTTTTTTAATGTATTTGGCAACAACTTAAGAAATGTTCACTGAACTGAACGGAGTAGAACTAAAGATAAGATGTTCATGCAGTCTGGGATGAAAATAACAAAATCTTTACCTGGGACGCTCCTGCTCAAACAAGAGGAAGAATCTTTAAATTGGTCATGCAGAGTCAGCATCTTACTGGGAAAGCAAGAAGCTGAGCTGAAGAAGCAAGAACAAAAAAGCAGTTTCCCCATAAGAAGCTGGATTTGATATAAATACTAAACAAAATTGGAAGAACAAGTGAAGACTTATGTCCTAATGTGAAGAAATGGGAAGAAGGGAGGATGGCAAGAGGGACAATCATACTAAAGGAATTATGCCTGAGAATACAGAGCATGTCTGGTCTGTCTATATAATTCTCACAATTTTAAGCACTCACTTTTACAGCATCTGCTTCTCAGCCCCTGCTAAATGAACAGCACCATATCACTAAAATATGTCTGCCTCTAAGCAGTGGCGGACAATAGTGGTTAAACCAAGAATCGTTATACTTTAACAGTGAAAAAGAAAAGAATGTGCTCATTTGCAAAGCCATTCCTAATTTTTCTTGTCTCTGTATGTTCCTTTATATTTTTATTTTAAGTTGAGAAGAATAGAAAGAAAGGGAAAGCTAAGAATGAGATTTAATTCACCCCCCCCAAAAAAAGTAAAGTGAACAGAAGGAAGACCAGAAGGAATCATAAACTAGCAAGACAACTTTGAAAGTTAATGTTATATGCTTTAAAATAAAAGTAAGCTTTATATAACAGAGCTTGTATAATCATCTCCTGTTCTATGATGTATATGGAAATGCCCACTTTATTTGGTGTCTGTTAAATTCAGAATTAAAAAAGAAAGCAAGAAACATTCCTACTCTTCCCATAGAAATTTACTGAATCTTTTTCTCCTTTATCCTTGACACAATCTCCAAAATGCCTTCTCTCCTAGTTTCTTCAGCCCTTTCTTTCTACTTCCCATTTCACTATCTTTGTCTTTATTGTCCTGAGCCTCACAAAGCCTTTTTTTCTGAATAGCCTGAAATGTCTTTTCCACAGACAACAAAATTCCTTCTATCTTGTATCTTTATTTCTCCTGATCCTTCTAATCAATTATTTATCCTAGAGGCTTCTTATTGTCTCTAGGATCAAATACAAAATGCTCTCTGATTCAAAGTCCTTCCTACCTCTCCAGTCTTGTCACACCTTATTTCCTAACACAAACTTGTAGATCTAAGTGACACTGGCCTTAGCAGTTCCATGAACAAGACATTTCATCTCTTGAGTCTGTGCGTTTTCTCTGGCTGTCCCCCAAGCCTGAAACAACTCTTCTTCCTCCACTCCACTTCCTTCCTCCACTATTAACCTCCATGGCTTCCTTTAAAGCATAAACCAAAATTCTATCTTCTCTAGTACCTTTTCTTGGTTAATGGTTTTCGATTTATTCTGGATATAATTTGCTTTGTATATGTCTGTTTGCATATTGTCTCCCATATTAGAGTCTAAGATCAATGAATGTAGCTACTGTTTTTCATCTTTTTTTTTTAAATCCCCAACACAGTTCCTAAAATATTGTAATCAGTTAAAAAGACTGATTGATTGACTGATATGTGTTTGTTGGCCACAACTTATCCATGCTCTATAAATTTCTTTTTGGGAGTAGGTATGGGATATACATGTGGCCAGGTATAGAAAGATTTCCTTGTTTTATTTAAGCATTCTTACATCAGAAAGAAAGTTTTGCAAGCAAAATTTTTCTTGTTCTTTGTTATTTGTCTTTTAGATAGTTAACTTGTGGAAAATTGATTTGATTAAACCTTTTAAAGCATCTATACATAGACACCAAGTCACACAGGATGTTGGAGCTGGATGGGACCTTAGAGAGTAATTAATCCAAACCTCTCACTATAGAAATAAGAAAACTAAGGCCAAGAGAAGTAAAGCTATTTGTCTAAGATTATATAGGCAGTAATGGGATAGGACCCAGACGTAGAACCTATGCTTTCAGAATGTCTAGTAATATTTCTACCACCTCATGCTTCCTGTCATACTCATAAAAACATAATTGATATTTTTCCCATTGGGGAAAATTATTATTTTAGGTATTTATTCTAGTAGATGGTTACTTAAATATATGTACTATAGAAAAGAAAAAGTGGTTAAAGTAGATATATCCCTACCACAAAACAACAGTATATTAATAGGTAAAGTTTTTTGATATGTGATTTACAAATTCCCAAATCCTCATTATATCACTATTAAGGATCTAGTCTGAAAAAGAATCAGAATACTATGTCAAAAGTTTTAAGTGCTAGAAAAACAGGACCAAAATAATAGATTTCATGACTACCATTATCAATTCCAAGGCTACCCTCGTACTGTTTATATTGAATCATTTGTTCCAGTTTATTTGAGCAAAATCTTGTTCTATCAAACCAATCAACAAATATTAATTATTAAGTTCTCTTATGTGTAAGGAGCTTGCCTTATATGTAACATCATATAAGTACATACACCACAGAGGATCAAAGGATTTGGGAGAATTAGGGATCATCTAGTCTGGCCTCTTCATTTTATTGTTTAAAGTAAGTTTAGTTGATGCATTTTGTCTATGGTCATTTACAACCCTGCCTATACCTACACACACACACACACACACACACACACACACACACACACGTTCTTCCTTATAGTAAGAAAAAACAATTAAGCAACACTATCCAGCATAAAAGGGACTTCATAATATATGCAACATTCCGAACCCATAAATCCCTGCCTCTCTATGAAGAGAGAGATGTTAGTTGAATTTATAACTGTGTCTACAGGACTAAGATTAACCCCTCATTTTAAGGATGGAGGAAATGAGGCTCAGAAATTTATCAATTTGTGCTAGGTCAGACAGGTATCAAGAAGCAAAGGCAGATTTTAAACTTCTTGCTCAAAATCTAGTGTTGCTCACACTTTACAACACTTTTTTTCTTATATAATTTTCTGCATACCTCCAAATGAACTCTAGTTTCTACCTAAAACCCCTCCCTCAGTAGTTTTTAAGCAGATAAGTATAACGTGGGAATCTTGTTGAACTAACTGGTGTCTAGCATTCCTTATTTTCCTGGTATATTACATATATATATATATATATATATATATATATATATATATATATATATATATATAATAGCTTTTTATTTTCTTTTTTATTAAAACTTTTTATTTTCAAAACATATGCATGGATAATTTTTCAATATTAACCCTTGCAAAATATTTTGTTCTCATTTCTCACCTCCTTCCCCAATCTCTTCCCCTAGATGGCAAGATGTTAAACATGGTAGAAATATGTTAAATCCAATGCCTGCATACATATTTATTCAATTATCTTGATGCATAAGAAAAATCAAAGCAAACAGGAAAAAAGTGAGAAAGAAAATGAAATGCAAGCAAACAACAACAAAAAAGAGTGGAAATGCTATATATTATGAACCACACACAGTTCCCACAATCCTCTCTCTGGGTGTAGATGGCTCTCTTCATCACAAGATCATTGGAACTAATCTAAATCATCTCATTGTTGAAGAGTAGCTTTTTATTTTCAAAATATATGCTAAGATAGTTTTCAACATTCACCCTTATAAAACCTCATGTTTTAATTTGTTCTTACTCCCTTCCTCCTCCCCATCCTCTCTCCTAAACAAGTAATCTAATCTGTTAAACATATGCAATTCTTCTATACATTATTTCCACAATTATGCTATGCAAGAAAAATCAGATCAAAAAGAGAAAAAATGAGAAAGAAAACAAAGCATGCAAGCAATCAACAAAAAAGGTGAAAATTATATGTTATAATCCTCATTGAGGGCCCACAGTCTTCTCTGGGTGCAATTGGTTCTCTCTATCACAGGACCATCAGAACTGGTCTAAATCACCTCATTGTTGAAAAAAGCCACGTCCATCAGAACTGATCATAACATAATCTTGTTATTGCTGTGTAAATTTTTTTTGATTCTACTCACTTAGCATGAGTTCATGTAAACCTCTCCAGACCTTTCTGAAATCATCTTGCTGATCACTTTTTATAGAACAATAATATTCCATAGCATTCATATGCCATAACATATTCATTCTTTTTCCAACTCTGGCATCTACTCAATTTCCAGTTCCTTGCTAATACAAAAAAAAAAAAAAAAAAAAAAAAAGGACAGCTACATTTTTGCACATGTAGGTCTTTTCCCTCTTTTATAATCTCTTTGGGATACAGACCCAGTAGAAACCCTGCTGGATTAAAGGACATGCACAATTTTACAGCCCTTTGATCATAGTTCCTCTCCAGAATGGTTGGCTCACTTCACAACTCCACCAACAATGTATTAGTGTCCCAGCTTTCCCCCATCCCCTCCAACATTTATAATTATTTTTCTTGTCATTTTAGCCAATCTGAGAGGTGTGTAGTGGTACATCAGAGTTGTCTTAATTTGCATTTCTCTGATCAATGATTTGGAGCATTTTTTTTTTGCCTAGAAATATGACCTAGAAATGATTTTAATTTCTTCATCTCAAAATTATTTCTTCATATTATTTGACCACTTATTAATTAGAGAATGGCTGGCATTCTTTTTTTTATTTATTTAGAATTTTTTCACAGTATATATGCATGAATAATTTTTTTATAATATTATCCCTTGTATTCATTTTTCCAAATTATCCTCCCCTCCCTCCATTCCCTCCCCTCGATGACAGGCAATCCCATACATTTTACATGTGTTACAATAAAACCTAGATACAATATATGTGTGTAAATACCATTTTCTTGTTGCATATTAAGTATTGGATTCCGAAGGTATAAGTAACCTGGGTAGATAGACAGTAGTGCTAACAATTTACATTCACTTCCCAGTGTTCCATCTCTGGGTATAGTTATTTCTGTCCCATCATTGATCAACTGGAAGTGAGTTGGATCTTCTTTATGTTGAAGATATCCACTTCCATCAGAATATATCTTCATACAGCATTGAAGTGTGACAGTGATCTTCTGGTTCTATCATTTCGCTCAGCATCAGTTGATGTAAGTCTCTCCAAGCCTCTCTGTATTCCTCCTGATGGTCATTTCTTACAGAGCAATAGTATTCCATAACCTTCATATACCATAATTTACCCAACCATTCTCCAATTGATGGGCATCCATTCAACTTCCAGTTTCTAGCTACAACAAAAAGAGCTATGGCTTGCATTCTTATAAATTTGAGTCAATTCTCTCTCTCTCTCTTTCTCTCTCTCTCTCTCTCTCTCTCTCTCTCTCTCTCTCTCTCTCTCTCTCTCTCTCTCTCTCTCTCTCTGTCTTTCTCTCACCTTTTTAACTTAATATAAACAGAGTTATCCATTTAGAATTTGATAATATGCTGATTCTTCTTTGGTACTAAATTCCTTCTTTCACACATCTGAGAGGTAGATTATGCTTTGTTCTAATTTGCTTATAAATATCACTCTTTATGTTTAAATCATGAACTCATTTCACCCTTATCTTGGTGTAGAGTAGTGTGTGTTGATTAAGCAATTCCTAGTTTCTACCATACTATTTTCCAATTTTCCCAGCAAATTTTTGTCAGATAATGGGTTCTCTATACCAAGAAACTGGATCTTTCAATTTATCAAACACTAGATTGCTATAGCCATTTACTCTTGTATCTTTTGACATAACCTATTCCATTGATCAACTATTCTATTTTTTTAGCCAGTACCAAATGGTTTTGATGACCACAGTTTTATTATACAGTTTTAGGTCTGATACAGATAAGTCACCTTCATTTTTTTTTCAATAATTCCATTGAACCTCTTGACCTTTTGTTCTTCCAGATAAAATTTGTTATTATTTTTTTTTCTGGCTCTGTAATTTCTTGGCAGTTTGTTTGGTATGGCACTGAATACATAGATTAGCTCAGCCTATCCATAATCACTTTATATTATTCCAGTTGTTTGATCTGGCTTTATTTGCTAGGAAAGTATTTTGTAATTGTGTTCATATAGCTCCTCATTTAGTCTTGGCAGGTAGGCTCCCAAATATTTTATGTTACCTACAGTTATTTTAAATGGAATTTCTTTTTTTATTGCTTGCTTCTGGAATTTGTTCTTAAAATGTAGAAATGTTAATGATTTATGAGGAGTTATCTTGTATCCTGCAACTTTGCTGAAGTTATGAATTGTTTCTAGAGTAATTTTTTCAGTTGGTTCTCTAGGATTCTCTAAGTATACCATATCATCTGCAAAGAGTGATGATTTTTGTTCCTACTCTAAAAGTTCTATTATATTTGATTTCATTCATACTTATTATATACCAAGAGACATATTGCCTACTCTAATTCCTTTCATTTTTTTCCTCTTTTATTGCTACAGCTAACATTTTTAATACAATATTGAATAATAATGGTGATAGTGGGCAATCTTGTTTGATCTTTGTTCTTATTGCGGATACTTCTCCTTTATCCCCATTACATAGGATGTTTGCTGATCATTTAAAGGAAAACTCCATTTATTCCTATACTCTGTAATATTTTTAATAGGAATTGGTGTTATATTTTGTTAAATGCATGTGTTGAAATAATCGTGTGATTTTTATTAGATTATTAAGATAGTCAATTATGCTAATATTTTTCCTAATATTGAACCAGCTTTGCATTCCTAGTATAAATACTACATGATCATGGTGTATTATTCTGGTGATATTTCTTTGCTAATATTTTAGTTAACATTTTTGCATCAATATTCATTATGGAAATTGTCCTATGATTTTCTCTTTTTTGACCATACTTGGTTTAAATAGCAACATCATATGTGTGTCATAAGAGGAATTTGGTAGGACTCTTTCTTCCCTATTTTTCCAAATAGCTTTTTATAGTATTGGAATTATTTGTTCTTTAAATTCTTGGTAGAGATATGGATCCACACTTAACACCATATACCAAGATAAGATCAAAATGGGTCCATGATTTAGGCATAAAGAGGGAGATAATAAATAGATTAGAGGAACAGAGGATAGTCTATCTCTCAGACCTGTGGAGGAGGAAGGAATTTATGACCAGAGGAGAACTAGAGATCATTATTGATCACAAAATAGAAGATTTCGATTACATCAAACTAAAAAGTTTCTGTACAAATATTACTAATGCAAACAAGATTAGAAGGGAAGTAACAAATTGGGAAAATATTTTTAAAAGCAGAGGTTCTGACAAAGGTCTCATTTCCAAAATATATAGAGAACTGACCCTAATTTATAAGAAACCGAACCATTCTCCAATTGATAAATGGTCAAAGGATATGAACACACAATTCTCAGATGATGAAATTGAAACTATATCCACTCATATGAAAGAGTGTTCCAAATCACTACTGATTAGAGAAATGCAAATTAAGACAACTCTGAGATACCACTACACACCTGTCAGACTGGCTAAGATGACAGGAACAAATAATGATGAATGTTGGAGGGGATGTGGGAAAACTGGGACACTAATACATTGCTGGTGGAGCTATGAAAGAATCCAGCCATTCTGGAGAGCAATTTGGAACTATGCCCAAAAAGTTATCAAACTGTGCATACCCTTTGACCCAGCAGTGCTACTACTTGGCTTATATCCCAAAGAAATACTAAAGAGCGGAAAGAGACATATATGTGCCAAAATGTTTGTGGCAGCTCTTTTTGTTGTAGCTAGAAACTGGAAGTTGAATGGATGTCCATCAGTTGGAGAATGGTTGGGTAAATTATGGTATATGAAGGTTATGGAATATTATTGCTCTGTAAGAAATGACCAGCAGGAGGAATACAGAGAGGCTTGGAGAGACTTAAATCAACTAATGCTGAGTGAAATGAGCAGAACCAGAAGATCACTGTACACTTCAACAACAATGCTGTATGAGGATGTATTCTGATGGAAGTGGAAATCTTCAACATAAAGAAAAGCCAACTCACTTCCAGTTGATCAATGATGGACAGAGGTAGCTACACCCAGAGAAGAAACACTGGGAAATGAATGTAAATTGTTAGCACTAATATCTGTCTGCCCAGGTTACATGTACCTTCGGAATCTAATGCTTATTGTGCAACAAGAAAATGGTATTTACACACATGTATTGTATCTAGGTTATATTGTAACACAAGTAAAATGTATGGGATTGCCTGTCATTGGGGGTAGGGAATAGAGGGAAGGGGAGGATAATTTGGAAAAAGGAATACAAGGGATAATATTATTAAAATATATATATAATAAAAAATTATTATAAAAAAAAATTCTTGGTAGAACTCACTTGTGTAAATCCATCTGGCTGTGGAGATTTTTTTCCTTAGGAAGTTGATCAATAGCTTGTTTACTTTCTTTTTGTAAAATGGGACTATTTCCCTTCTATATTATAGTGGGGCTTGCTTTCACAAATGGCATTAAATTATTATTGAGGTACCATCTAATTCTTATATTGTATAATTCCATTTCTGAAGTCCCTTCAAACTCTTAGATTATATTTCTTAATAATACAAATATATTTGTGTGTATTCTGATTCTACAACTCCCTCAGTTTTCCACTGCCATATTTAACATTTCAAATCCCAAGTTCCCTTGACATATAATAGGTATGAATGAAGTCAAATATAATAGAACTTATAGTATAATTAGAAAAATCAAAAAGTGCGAAAATCATTGTTTCAGTGTACTATATAAATTACAAATATAATGCCAGTTTTTAAAAGTCAATAAAATATCAAGAAATTGTATTTTACTTAGGTGATTAGTTGTTGCCCTTCATTCTTGAAGACGACCAAAATTATATCACTATTTAAGAGTTGACTTAGTTTGTCTGACTATGGCTGATCAGACCAATACAAGCTTGGAATGCTCTGCTGTTCATCAGACATAAACACTCCCTATGAACACTTGGGATAGATTCTCTAACTGCACATCGTGCATGTCTTCTGAACTAATTCAATTCTGCTTTGCTTATAGAACAGAATACCTTTTCTGATAAGTGTGGTCCTGTTCCAGTGTCTCCCATGAGATACAATCAATTCTAAGGTTCTTAAGAGAAACTTTGAGAGTTATCTGGTGTCAATTGTTCTGACCATTTTGTGAGCACTTGTGAGTTCTCCATAACATAATCTTTTTGGCAAACATATGGTAGAAATTGAATAAGGTCTTAATATAAAATTATACCAGTTTCAGGAGAGCAACACAATGTTTTATACATAATAGAAGTTCAATATATCTTTATTAATTTGGGGGTAAAGAGATTTGGATTGTACTGAGAACTATGAAGCTAGGTATTGGAGGGAGTAGTGAGGAAATTACAAAATGTGAAATTTGAACAAGTTCTACAAGGCTTCAATTTTCATATTCTTTGTAGAGCTTTATGACATAGAAAAGGATGAGATATGAGCTAATTTGAACCAGTAGTAGGATGATATAGTTGAGATGGGAAGAAAGGAAATGATTTCACTCTGAGTTAAATGAAATAACTAATGGCACTTGGATTGACAAGAACTGGAATAAGATATATTCATATGTATATGAGTATCTGCAAATGTTTATCCATATATTTGTTTTGTTTCTTCCAAAATATTTCATAATTACTTGTAGGAGGATCCTCTGAAATGCACATACAGAGTCTTTAATGAAATTAATGAAATTTGATTTTACTATACTAACTTAAAAGTATCAGATACAAATACTTTATAAGTATAAACATAAGTATCACAAATTTTAAAATCTTTTATAATATCACCTATTCTCCAGCTTTGTCAAATAATATCAAAATGCTTTTAAATGCCAGTCTTACAATAATTGCTTTTAATTCCTATGTGGGAATGTTACCTGAAATAGAAACTTGCCGTAAGTTGTATTTATTTTATCTTTTCTTTTTCTTGGTGTCTATTTAAACTAAGCAATGCTCCTTTTTAGTTCATTCAACTAGAAGAACTTTTTTAGCAATTTTTATACTGTGAAGGATTGGATATTGCCCCATGGCAGAAATGACAGAGTCTTAGAGAGCAATTAATTCAACTTCTTATAAGAAAGACCAGAAGTCAACCCAGAAATTATTTATTTAGTTAGGTAAGTCACTTAAACTCAGTCAGCCAGTCTCCTTGTCTGTCAGATGGGGATAATAATGGCATCTTTATCATAGAGTTGCTTTATAAATAATCAAATGTGATTAAATGCCAAAGTGCTTTGCAAAGCTAAAAAGGTTATATAAATGATAGCTCTTATTATTAATAACAGATCCAGAGAGTTCAAGTGACTTGCTCAAGCAATTTCCTTTTTTCTCTCCTTCAACAGATCTCTGACATCATCAGTATGGTTCGTTTCTGCACTCAAATTTGCTCTCAAAATGAGAACATTCATTTTCCAAGGCCAAAACATTCTTTATCTGGTAGCCAGCATTCTGATGCTAAGTTATCTCTGAGTTTAGGTTGTTTGTCAGCTGATGGCCCATCACTGGAACCAGAGTTAAAATTTGGACATCCCCAGAGCTTGTCCCCTGCTAATCTAGTCTTCGTGAACCCATGATCTTCTGAACTAAGAAGGTATTATGATAGAATTTGAGTGGAGGTACATGTATACTATTACCTAGAATCTGAAGTTTTAGCTAACAGCCAGTCACTGCTAGAATATAATGATTTATATAATGATTTAGGTGGTCTATTACAGGGAATAGGATACATAACTCATTGCTAAAACACTGACAACTTGCCATAGTTCTCATTCCTACTTTCAATGAAAATGTGTACCAATAATTGTGTACTCAACAGTAAATCAAGTGTGAGACTTCAAAAATAGTGAATGAACAGAAAATATATGTCATATGAAAATACACAAGATTTTCTTAAGGTCTTAATCATATAAATTTTAGCAGGAACTTTTTCATCTCTAGTTTTAACTACCCTTGACCTAAAAAAATTACATAATAGAGAAAATCAGCATCATAACTTTGACTAATACGAAATATAAAAAGCAATCCATTATCCACAATAAATCACAGGAGCCCTAGCATGTGAAACACAGAAAAACCCTAAAAATCAATTTTAAATGATCTCCTAGAAAATAATAGAACTTTACACCCATTTTCTGCCTGTGGCTATTGGAAAGGTGCTAAATCTAGCATTTTTAGCAACAGAAGAAAGAGTAACAGAAAGTTGTGATGGAATAAAAGGGAAAGCAAAAATCTATGCATTCTAATTGCCTATTTAACAAGGACAAGAGCAGGTATGGATATATCATAAGAGATTAGCTACCTGTAGAATCTTTAGTTATCATAGCTACTTAGTTAATTAAATGGCTTGGTTTGTGTTATGCAACTGTTTTTAAAGGATCTGTCAACCACAGAAGAGGAAAATAATTGTTTTGCTGTATCACCCTTTGACTAATTAGCTAATTAAATTGTGCTGGTGAATTCCTGATGCCAGCTTCTATAGTATATCAAAAATCATAGCTTTGTAGAGATTGCAAGGTTTGCACAATAAGTTAATCTTTAGAAATGTATTATAATTGCATTTTTTGGAATGTCAGGTGGTAAAATAGCAATGTCTCATATATATATATATATATATATATATATATATATACATACATATATATGATGTAATAAACTCTTTAAGGGGATTTGCCATATATATGTGTATATATAGATATATGTGCATATATATATGTATATATAAAGATGTATGTGTGTGTATAAGTTGTATGATGACTTTTAAGGCAGATGTATTAACCCATCTGAGTATTTTAGTGAGGTGTGTAAAGCTAGTTCCCACATACACACAATTTGGAATAATATTTATAATAACATTTATATAATGCTTACTATGTGCTAGGCACTGTACTCAGCACTTTACAATTACAATCTAAATTGATCCTCACAGTAACCCTGAGATGAGAAGTGGATTACCCAGGATTACACAGCTAGTAAGTGAGGCTGGATATGAAATAAGATCTTTTCTTACTCCTGCCTCAAAGCTCCATCCACTGTGCCTTCATTTGGGTATTCAAAATATAAAAATCATAGAGCATAGATTCTTAACCTTGGGCCCATTATTTTTTTTTATTTTTGATAACTGCATTTTATTTTATTTATTTTAAAGTATTGTTCTGATAAGAGGTCCATAGATTTTACTCCACTTCCCAAGGATTTCCATCCTTGAAAATATCATCAACTCAAATGCCCAGGACAAAGTTAAAGAACAATGGGGTACAATAGAGAATAAACTCAATTTGGAGACAGAAGACCTGAAGTTGAATCCAAGATTTGAGACTTGCTAGTTTTGTAATTTAAGGCCAGGCCAATTAAATGAAATCTAATCTAATTCATCATCTGTAAAATAAGGATAATCAAACTTGTATTTATACCTCCCCCACAGATTTGGTATCAAGATTAAGATAAAACACATATATAGTTTGTAACCATTAAGCATTACAGATATGTGAGCTAGTTATCATTATGGACAAAATCCCTAGAATAGAACTAGCTGTTTTATAGAAGGGGCTGTAGCAAAATTAAGTAGAATATTGTAATCCCAGAGGGGGGTTCAGATTATGGATGAAGGCAGAACCATTAGAGAGGATGGTGAAATCAAGATTATGGTCTTCCTTGTATGAAAGAAGAAAGGAGGGGTAATAAGAGAGGAGGTAGAGAAGAAAGGAAGGATGAGGAGTTTAGGGATAGTATTGATTAAAATACATGCATAGTTCCTGGTGCTACTGTGATTAGCAGAAGGATGTCATGTTCCTTGCTCTCACATATACATCAGGTACTGCCAACTTCTAACTGATTATGATATTGTTGAACATTGAAATAGTAACCTGGTATTCAGAAATAGTAAATAGACTTCCCTTAGGCTGTTCATTCACCACCCTGGGCAAGTCACACAGCTAGGAAGTGTTAAGTGTCTGAGATCAGATTTGAACTCTGGTCCTCCTGAATTCAAAGCTGGTGCTGTAACCACTGCGCCACCTAGCTGCCCCAAGAGATAATTATTTTTAAAGCAAAATGTCATGGAGTTTTTTTTGTTTGTTTGTTTTTTGCTTTTGCTTTTAATAATAATTTTATCCAAGGACAAAAAAAAGACAAGCCAGGAAAATTCAATCACATTCTGCCTTAGTGGGTAGCCTTTCCTTTAATTAAAAATAGATACCTATGGTGCAAAGTTCTGAGCTATCACTGAATTTTCAGTAATTTGGGTAGTGTTTTCATATAATGTTGATCAAAGGCAATTGCCATCAACTTTCCTGGGACTCAAAATCCCTAAATAATAATAATGTCATAAGAGTGTCTTAGGTCAATGTCAGACTCTTTGCATTAACCTGGCTTTTGCCCCCTTCACAACAACAAATTACCAAGAGAAACAAAAGTTAGGAGAAATCTGTGTATTATTGAAAACCTAGACAAAAAGTATTTCTACCCTATTCATTAATCCATAAAACCTGCTTCCTCTTTATTCCAGAGAAATAGAACTAGGAACCCATTGGGAAAACAAACAAAAATACCAATACAATTCCAAATAAAGGGCCATAAATGAAATCTAAGATGTGTGACTGTTTAAGGCATGTATGCCAATGTATACACTCACTTTTTTTAAGTACATTTCTTCATTTCATTCTGTGAAGTGGTGAAAAGGGTTTGAATTCTTTGTTTTGATAAGGAAAATAAGAAAATAATAATAAAGCTGTAGCTTTGTTACAAATGAATTCTTGTTCTGGCAAGGTTGTCATATCTACCATTTCATGAAAACAGCTATGAGAGTAACAATGAAGAATGATGTGTGTTTTCTTAATGCTGCTATTTATAATTTTTTTTGTATTTTGTTTTGTTCTTAGCAAATATTCTTACCTTTTTTTTAACATGAACACTTTTGGCTGTCTGATGAAGACTATGTATTCTTTTTCAGAGCAAGGTTGTCAAATACATAAAATATATAATATTACTAATAAATTCAATTATATTGAAACAATAGTTATCAAAGTATTTTAAAAGAAATTGATACGTGTACTAAAATCTACCCGGGGACCCCCTCAAGTTAAGAACCTCTGGCTCTCTAGATTCTAGATTCTGATAAGATTTCAAAGGATAAGAAAATTTATATCAGTGGAGAAAATACCTAGATCAATAACAAGATAAATTCAATAAAGTGTTGAAATGTTGAGGTATGAGTCCACCATATTTCTTATCTAAATTCTTTACCTTTGTCTTCATGCAGCTTGGAAAAG
Organism: Sminthopsis crassicaudata; assembly: GCF_048593235.1. Taxonomy (NCBI): domain Eukaryota; kingdom Metazoa; phylum Chordata; class Mammalia; order Dasyuromorphia; family Dasyuridae; genus Sminthopsis; species Sminthopsis crassicaudata. The sequence continues at coordinate 503,913,706 of NC_133619.1, read as the reverse complement.
CAACTAGATTCCCCCAAACTGAGACAGAACATCATGAGCTCAGGCAGATACCATTAAGCAGGAAGACATGAAGTATGGGCTTGGTGATAGGTAGTCTATCTATTGCTTGTGGAGCAGCCTAGCTAATTTCAGAAAGGCTATTCATCAAATTAGTCATCAGGTCAAGAATTTGGGGGGACTCAACCGCTCATGCCCAAAACTAAATTCATTATCTTTTCCCTGAAACCCTCTTCTTTCTAATGATTCCTGTTACTATAGAGGGCACTACCATCTTCCCAAGCTCCCATTTGTCCTGGACTCTTCAAGGTCACCACCAACAACCCCTGCATGAAATCCATGAAGTCTTGTTGAATTAGCATTTGTAACATATCTTAAATATGGACCCTTCTTTCTTCTGATACTGCCACCATATAGACCTACAGTCTTCTTCCCTTTACACTTGGACTATTGCAATGCTCTGCTGGTATATCTGTCTGCCACAACTCTCTCCCTACTCCATCTTTCATTCAGTCTACAAAGTGATTTCCTTAAAGTACACACACACACACACACACACACACACACACACACACACACATTCAGCCTATTCAATAAATTCCAGTGGCTTCTTATCATTTCCAGGATCAAATTTAAAATCCTTTTTTACCAATTAAAGTCTTTTATAACATAGCCCTGCCCCTTTCGTGTTTCTTTACTCTGTGACATGTACAATTCAATCCAGTGACACTGGTCTTGCTAATTCACAAGCAAACTCTATCTGTCAGCTCCCGGAAGTTTTTGACATTCCCCATGACTGAAAAGCTCTTCCTCTTCGTTTCGACACACTGGCTCCCCTAGTGACCTCCATGTTCCAACTAAAATCCCACCTTCTACAGGAAGTCTTTTTTAACCTCTCTTAATTCTAATGCCTTTGCCCAACATATTATTATCTACTTACCCTACACACAGCTTGCTCATCTCTCCCATTATGTTATGAACTCCTTGAAGGAAATAATTGTATTTTGCCTCTTTTTTAATATCCCCAAAATTTAGCACAGTACCTGGCACATACTGGGTGCTTCATAAAAGCTGACTTATGAAAACCACCAAGAAGGGGATAAAGGCATTTTACTACCACTGATGAAACCAACAATTCTTGAAGTATGAGTCACCAGCTGGAGAAAACACAACCTTACTGAAGAAGACTGAAGATTGTAGATTATGTATTTTACTTGTCCTGAGTCATCAATAAGGACCAAACAAGAAGGGTGAACAAGCTGCTCAGATTTAGTCATAAGCTTTAAAATGACTAATTGACTAAGGTTCTAATTACAAAGCATCAGTGAAAAATCAGCTACTGCAGGAAAAAAAAAAGCAGTGGATTGAATTCTAAATTTTTAATGATATGTAGATATTATCCAAGAGTTTAAAAATATAATTTCTATGATTAAAGACTCTGTTATGAAAGAGAGCTATTAAAAAAATTGTTCTAGAATCCAATCTTTTAAGTCCTAGGTTCCTATGCTTATAAATATAGGCAAGAAAAGATTTTTAAAAAGAGCTTTCCATGGTTTTAGCACCTATATATTGTCTACTAAAGGAGAATTTTATTAGTGCTTATTCAGCCAATAAACAGTGCTTCCATCCCCCAATGAAAAAAAAAGAAAGAAAGAAAGAAAAGAAAGCACATTTATCTATGAGACTTTTCATAATTTTCAATTGTCAACATAGAGGGAAATGTTACCAAAAAAAAAAAATTTAGAAGAGCTTACTGCCTGTAGTCATTAGAAAGCTGATGAAATAGAAGGCAGGAAAAAAAATTATAAAATAACAGGCTTTAGAAATTATGGATACTTAGCATAGAAAAATAAGGCCCTTGGAATAATTTAATATTGAGTATATAACTATATTGAATATATAAAGGGTTATTACACAGAGAATTCTAGCCAGCTATTTTCCCTCCCTAATGAGTGCAGAAAACAGGAAATAGTCTTAAATCATATTAGGGAGATTTAGGTTTGATATAAGAAGTGTTAGACCAGAGGGTAGAAGAAAATAAATGGTTCCTAGGAGAGCTATGTTCCTCTACAGGCTCTTGGACCTCAGAAAAAGCAATTGTTGTACAAGTCTACAAAAATCTCTCTTATGCACATACAAATAGAGAAAGAGAGAGAGAGAGAGAGAGAGAGAGAGAGAGAGAGAGAGAGAGAGAGAGAGAGAGAGAGAGAGAGAAATCCATCAGGTATTTACCTTCTTTTTCAAGGAGATATCCACTTCAACAGTAAAAGAATTTTGTGAGAGTATGGATTATTAGATTGGTTTTCCAAGAAGGGTATGAATTTGCTTCAGCATTGATTTTCTAAAAGAGCCTACATAGGTTTAAGTAAAGCTTTCTTAGAGTATGGGTAAATGAGAAAATCCATTTCAATACATCTTAAACTAGATTCGACAGATTTTACATGAATCAAACTAAATTATAAATTTGGGCCACAATCAGATGTTTAGCATCAATATACAAAGTACAAAAAATTGAATAATGTTCAGAAATTATGTGTTTGTGAATGCAATTGCCCCATCTCACCTCCCATCCAACCTACAGGATTCAGATGACTTACACAGACATCAAAGTTGAACCAATCTGTGGCAGAACTACATCTGCTTAAACCATTTCTTCTACTGAATGTATTGCTGACAGCTCATATCTATGTATCCAAAAAACTTGTGTCAGGAGACTACAATTGGAGACTCTGATTTGGGAGCACTAAGCTTTGGAAAATTAGATCTCAAGATATTTCTTTTTATAAAGAACTCTTATCTAGAGTTATCTCTAAGGTATCATTGGTTCCATTTTCTAAACTAGGTATTAGTCTCTCTTTTCAGTTCATTCATATGTTTGAGCTCCTTAATATTGTTATCTATATAATTACTAAAAAAATTACAGCCTCCATTTCACTTATTTTTTAATATTTTATCTTTCTGTTTTTATCATGCCATTTTCCTGCTTATAATGGCCTTCATTACAATTGTACCATGATACTTTCTTTTTTCCTCAAGTTCTGAAATACTTAAATAAAGATAGGGAACACCCCAAAGGTTTACTTTTATATTTTATTTTTATTAGTAGTGAATCCTATTCCTAATCTGACTGAATAAAGATAGTTCTTCACCAAGGATGCCTTCTTTGGTGGGAAACACAGAGCTGACAAACTGTATAGATTCTGAAGGAGACAAATTGACTCACATGAGCAACAAAGTAGAAAAATCTAAAAACTCTATATGAGTGAAGAGGTCTATAGCTCACATATCAATTAATCATGTATTTATTAAGCATCTAGAGAGTGCCAACACTGTGCTAATATCTATAGATGGAGAAGTGGGGGGAAATGTCTTTGCCTTCAGGCAGTTTATAATCTATAAAAGAGAAAATATGTATACATACATACAAAGAAAATTTAGGGGATGTTAACAAGTGAAAGAATAAAGAAAGCTGTCTTCTATCAAAAACTTGAATTGAGCTTTGAAAGGTCCTTTGTTGTGAATCCACAAACATAATCTCTCTCTTAACATAGGGGGTGGGCCACCCACCACAGATGTGATGGAGTTTGACTCATTCCCCTCAAGACATTCTAATTTTGGCAGATCTGGATTCCCAAAGAAGGACAATCACAAAACAGTTACAAACAAGCACTATCAGTTCTTAGAAGTAGCCTTTTTATAAGGAGAATATATTCGATTTACTCATCATTTCAATCCCTGAGCCCCTATCATTATTCTTCCACTGACACAAATCAGCTACTCATAATGACGCATTTTAGCTCTTGACACAAGCATTTACCAATAATGTAAAAAAAAAAACAATAACAATAATTATGATAGTTATAACAATATTACTTGTAATCATCTAATGAAGGACTGACAAATACATTATGAAATTCATATGAACCTGGATTATAATCTATATCCACTGCCCTCAGTATCAGAGACAGTACACACAGAAATCTGGTAGGGAGGAAAATCAGTGTTCTAGGAACACATTTTTGGATTCAGGTTTTGATGTTTTTGCTAAATTTAGGAGCATTTATAGCATACAAACCTATTCCTTTGTTAATTTCTCCTTTTCTAATCCTCAGTGTTTTTCTAACTGGGCAAATCTTCTCTTTTCAAAAAGACAAAGTATTAATAGCTCTTTTAACTTGTAGTCCACCTAAAAAATCACTGAGAAACTATTACTTCTTTATTTGGATAACAGTTCCCTTTAACCCAGAGAATTACAAAATTCATTAGCCTGACTTTTCTGGACAATACAAACATGACTAGCCCAAAATACTAATCAACTTGCAACAAATAGCAAATTATCTCAAGTAGCTCTCTGAGCAAGACTGATGAGACTAGACACTATAGGATTGAGTCATTGATTTTTCAGCAGCGCCATTCTATGAAGCCAGATTATAAAATACCAAACAAAGGAATTTGTGTTTTATCCTAGAGACAATAGGAAGCTCCTGGATTTTTTGGTGATCTGAGAAATGACATATTCAGACGTATTGCATAGGAATATCACTTTGAAAGCTGTGCAGATAATGGTTTGTGAAGGGAAGAGATTGGAGGCAGGGAGAACAATGACATTATTGACTAGTATAACAGAAATAAAATGACGTTCAACACTACATGGCAACTGAGTGAATAAGAAAAAATGGATGTTAGATATATTCTGGAAATAGAATCAATAACACTTTGAAACTGATTGCATAAAGTGAAAATTTTCAAATATCTATAAAGTTGTAAACTCAGGTGATTTGAGCAATGATGGTATTTCTGACAAAAATAGTTTAGAAGGGAAGATGAGTATGAGGAGGAGATGATCAGCAGTGTATTGGGCATGTTGAATTGATATGTCTATGGGACAACCAGTTAGAAATATCTAATAGTAATGGAAGCTAGTAATGTCTAGTGAATAGTAATGGGAAAAAGAATAATGGGATTAGAATAAGGAAGATTCATGTTTATGAGTTCAAATCTGGCCTCTGACACTGATTAGCCATGTGACCCTAGACAAGTCATGTAATCCTGTTTGTCTCAGGATTTTATCTGTAAAATGAACTGCAGATAGCAAGCCACTCCAGTATCTTTACCAAGAAAACCCCAAATGGGGTCAGGAAGAATTGGAATGATTGGAAAATGACTCAACAGTACCAATACACAGTTAGTGATATAGACCTGGAGCTCAGGAAAGATTAATGATGAATAGATATATTTGAGAGGCATCCTAGTAAATGTGATAATTGAATCAATGAGAGTTGATGAAATAATTTACAGTACAGAGACAGAGCATGAAATAGATTACAATTCAGCCAGAAGCTGAAAAAGAACAATGAGACAAACAAAAGGAGAATTAGAGAAAAAATAATATTATGAGAAGTCACAAAAAAGAGAGCATCCAAGATGAAATGATGCTCAACAGCATCAAATGTTGTAAAGAGATTAAAAAAAAAAAGATAAAGTCTAGGAAATGTCATTGCTTTTAGCAGATAAGGAAATTTTAAGATCACTAGAAGCTTTGGATAAAGCTCTTTCAGTTGAATAATAGGATCAGCATAATGGGATTAGAATATGGGATCCTAACAAGTAGGGAGAGAGATAGCAGTAATAAATATAGTTAACTTTTTCTAGGAATTTGGCTATGAACTGGAGGCAACTTATAAAGTTATAGCTTGAAGATATGGTAATGGGTTTCTTCTTGTTGAACCTAAGTGTAGTATTTTAAATATTATTGTTGTTCATCTCACCTGTTTTTTTTTTTAATAAGAATAGGAAACATAGGTTGATAATATTTTTGCTGAGAAACTCAAAGATATCTTTCAATAAAATTTTGCCTGTGTAAGTCAGTCCATGCGTACTGTTGTTCTTCATAATCTATCTAGGATAGTTTTATAAAGGTAGATTTATAAGCTGAGAATATTCCTCTTCAACTTTATGACTTCTCTTCATTCCCAATTTTTATACCACCCACATTTATTATGTATGTATATATGTTTTCTCTGTCTTGAAATTACATGGGGAAGAATTTAAAACACTGCACTTAACTTCAAAAAACAGCTCTATATCTTGAAAGACAAAGGGAAAAGGATTAACATCAATTCATGTAAAAGAAAAAACAAAAATAAGAAGTATTTTCAAACAATAAGATCAGTGAGCCACTGGGAATAGAGTTGCCCGAGATAGTCAATACAATCTCAGATTAAATTCCAGTAAGTAAAGTATTTAAAAGAAGGTAGGTGACAGTGACAATTCCATTGTACTCTATCTTGGTCAGATCATCTAGAATTTTCAGTTCTAGGTACCACCTTTTAAGAGAAACATTTCTAGTTACTAAATTTGAAGAGGGAATTTTCCAAATTGAAATAAGTCCAGATTTTTTAAAATAGTAAAATGTTTGGAAATTATGTCCTATGAGAAACAGATGAGGAAACTGAGATAATTTTGCCTGGAAAATGTGAGGATTTACAGATTTTATGATAGCCATCTTTGCATATTTGAACAGTTGTGTGGGTAAAATTGTCAGTACTGAAATAAACTAGAACCAGAACTAAAATCAAAGCAAAAATCAGAAATTTAGGGACCAACAAGTATTTATTGAGTTTGTTAGCAACAGAGCCCCATCAGTACCATCAGAGACTCACATAAACAAAAAAGATAAAGTTTATATAGGTTTCAATTTAGGCAAGAGGTGATTTGGATATGGATTACCTCAGGATAGGATAGGGATTTTTTTTTTTAGGAAGTTGCAGGATAAGTATAGGAAATATGGTATCCCCCACAGGGCCTTTTGTTGAGGAAAGACTCTTCTTCAAGTTAGCTCTCTCTCATAACCCCACTCTAATAGATAGGGCTGTCCTACATGTTTTAGCAGAAAGGAAGGTCATAATCCAGGTGAGGGTTGCAATACAAGAAGGTCAGGGGCAAGACAGAGGCACTGCAGCCAACTTTATCTTTTTTCTGATATCTATATCTGGCCTATAGAAGATAAATTCAACATATGTGAAGTGATTCCCAAAGGAAGAATTTGTATTAATAGGTAAGAATCACATCTGTTAAATAGAATAAACAACTTCTTAATACCTGGAACTTTCAGAAATGGAATGGGCTACCTTAAAATATGATATTCTTGATGTTAGACATTTTGAGAATTGTGAAGACCACTTGTAAGCAATGTTGCAGAGAAGATTCATGCATTGAGTGGGAAATTAAGCTCCTTGCTAGATGTAGGAGTCCGTAAGTGGATTATGATCTTCTAAAGGATATCTTTGCATTTCATACACTATGTATAACCTACATAAAACCTGACATAGCTTCTACTTCAATAGTGCTTAATAAAAATGCCCCCTATTTTGGTTATTATTCATTTGTAAAGAGACCATAAGATTTAAACCAAAACATAGATTGAAGGGTTTACAAAAAGTCTCCACACCTTTTTTCTTTTTCTTTTATTTTTCTTTAACAACTCTAAACCCAAGAGAGGTATGATATTTTTCCATAATGTAACATGCTTCAATTTTTTTTTTAATGTGTTTAGAAGTTAGTAGGCAAAGACTCAGTTTTAGAATCCTCTCACTTGGAAAGACCAAAAGCTTTAGCTTTCTCTCTGATGCTTTTTCCTTTTGAAAGCATGTCTAAGTCCCCTGCCTTACCTTTTGTACTTTCTATACCCTCAGGTTGACTTTCCCTTGGGAACCCAGTTGTTGTCAGTCATTTCAAAAGTCAAAAAGATAAGCTTTAGAGCAGAAACCATTCAACTGAAAATACACTCCAACAAAACACACCAACAATCAAAGCTATGAAAAGGGGAAAGACAGCATCAACAGAGAAAACCAATCAGATAGTACACTAGGAATTTTCAGTCCAAATTCTGACTTCATAGGATGAATAGAGAGCAGATGTTTGGCATCATATATGCAGAGCTTTGGAATAAATTAATTGAAGACTGTAAAAAAAAATTATGAGTATTAACTAAGATTACTTGGTCTATGTTAAGAACCTTCCTTCTTTAACAGGGAAAGATTATGACTACTTGCATGTCTACTGCCTAATAAAGTGGGGTTAGTTGCTGCCCAAATGTCATAAATAAAACACTTTCAGGCAAAGTGATAAAGTTGCAATAATCACACTCATTTGAAGACACAACAGGCTTTCTTATTATTTAATCTGGACTATGTATAATAATCTTTAAATATCATGATCATATCAGACTGGGCTAAGAATGCAAAGGCTGCATGTCCTCTTTCTTACCTCTTTCTATCAGAAGAACTGATAGAATAGTTGACTTTCTACTCAAAGTGTGGAACTTCCAGAAATGATAGACCCAAACCTGACTGTGGAAGTAGGGAGCCAGGGAAGTGGAGAGGTGGGAAAAAAAAGATTGATAAAGTTATAACTAGTGGGACTGGAGAAGGCAACTGGCACTTAGCCTGCAATGCCAAATTCAGTAAATATAAATCTAAACCTGAAGCACAGAATTATAAAAACTTTGCATATATTAAGAATAATTATTAGTTCAGACGTTAAACTAGAATATAAAGCAGCGATCTTCTTTTCTACTTAATTCAACTTCTATCTTCAAACTGAGAATGTAGCTCCCACTGCTCAACCAATGACTGTTCTGGGTATAAAAACTTTTAAGTTATGTCCTTGACAGTAGCCACTGACAGACATCAAAGCATTCTCTTTACAAAGGATTGTTGCTATTTGACCTATCATCAGTAAGACTAAAAAATAGCTTGAATTATTCATCTGAGAGAAATGGGTGTCATTTTGCTACTCTGGCTTTCTATCTATTAAGATGCATATGAGAGTTAGTTGATAAAGTTCCAGCAAGCCCTTTCTGCCACCATGTGGCTCAAAGTTTCTAGGCCCTATGACGAAGCATTTGGATTATGTGAACCTCATTTTTTTTTCTATGTATACATGTACTTACAATTTCTTTAGAATTTTATACTTGAAAGTATATGTCTATTTAGAAAAAAATATTTTATTATATCTGTATAATTGAATATACTACTTATCATGTATCTTATATGTAAATTCCTTCTAAATTGATAAATGAAGCAATGAATAGATTCGAAAGTATTTCTTAAGCAACTACTTCGTGACCGATATTCTGCTAAACACTGCTACTGAATTCCCTTTTAAAAATAATCAGTAAATGTTGAATTACTTGCTATCTAGGGATCTAGAGGAAGGAGGAGAAAAATTTATAATAGAAGGTTTTATAGAATGTTGAAAACTATCTTTGCATGTATTTTGAAAAAAAAAAAAAAAAAGACCAATAAGGATAAGAGATCTACTGGTGGAAGAAGTCTGACTCTGTTAGAATATCCTTTGTCCAGATTATTAGATCATGAGAGAACATGGCTGGTTTCAAAATAAATTTGTCATATGTTAGATCTTGGGGGAAGAAAAATGGAATTTCTCTTGATATCTGGAAAGTCTTCTGAAGAAATACAAAATATATAGTAGATAGGAAAAAATTTAATGCAAATCTTTTACATACTGTCATGACAATAGGCAAAACTACAGGCTTTGTAACTATAGTTATATGCCACCATGCAATGAGATAAAAAGATTAATACCAATATCAGTATCCACTAAAGCATGAAAAAATAAAGAAAAATACATGACCCTAAACTGTAGAAGAAAGTCAGGAAATACTTATGATCTTTATGTACAAGGCACCATACTTGGCGCTGTATTTAATTCTGGTAATATGCAAGTATGATACTTGCCTGGAAGCAGGTTGCAATCTAGGTGAAACTAATTATTTGGGGGAGTCCACTTGCCTATAAGGAAAATAAATATGAGACCTTCCTTTGGGGTGTCCTGCCATTCTGAGAAAATCTTGCAGAAGGCCAAAGGAAGCTCATACCATAAGAGCAAGGGATTCCAGAATTCCCAAAGCTCATTGGATTCAGATTAAGCATCACATAGCACTCCAGCTACCCACTCACACTTGAGTACTTTGTTCATTGTTATCCTTCTCTAGAATGACACTACTAGAGATACTAATAATTGCAGGGAGACTAATTATTGCCCAGTTTGAAGAGAATCCACAGGTATCATTCTCCAAAACTGGCACCTGCACAATGCTGGCGTCTTTTCTTCTGCTTTACCACTCAGGACTAAGTTCCTATTAGCTGCTGACAGTAATTACATGTCTTTGTTCAAGATAAATATAATTCATAAACTATAAATGTTAAATTATATTGGTAATCATCATCATCAAACTGGTCACATAACCCAGATGATTATTTTGAACTTTTTTTTTTATATGATAATTATTGACCATAAAGTAGGGCATAATCTTATAGAAAATTTCCTCTAACATAACAATCCTAACACTGCAATGTTAGTAATTTAGTAATTATAAACTATTTTCAAGTCATATGCATTCATGAATTACAATTCATGAAATGGGTGAGAATATTTTACAAGTATGATCAAAAATCATATATGAAGTAAAAAAAAAAAAATCCACACACTTAAATAGGTGAGAAAGATATAAAAAAACATGTTACTAAAACTGTGAGAGGCAATGTGATACAGTAGAAAGAGTAGTGTATTTGGAGTTGCAGAATATGGATTAAAATACTTCCCCTTTCAATTATTCTGTGTTCACTTGACCTCCAAAAAGTCACTTACCCCCTCGGAGCCTCATTTTTCAATCTATGATCATATGTATAACTAGCAAGTTCTCTTATTTGGCATATCAAATTGCAAAAGAATACTAAGACACATCAGAAGACCTAATGTTGTATGAAAGAAGAATGAGCATATCAAGAAATTTTATAGCCCCAGGACAAAATCTTCCATGCCAGGAAAAGTGATGAGAAATTTCATCAAAACTGTTATGGGACAATTTTTACAAGTTTTACATATGTAATACATTCAACCTTGAATAAAAAGTAAGGGGCACTTGAGTTCCAAAAAGTAATAATAGTTCAGTACAGATATATTCCAGAATAAAACACAGAATTTGAAAGAATTTATATTATGCAGTTGTATGCTTTTTTTCAGAAAAATAAAATTCAGTAAATAATAAAAATAGTGATTTTGTCTGCAATTTTATTAGGCACAAAATGTTATACATAGTCCTTGCTCTAATGAGCACAAAAACTAGGTTGGAAGGTGCACAGTTCCAGAACCACAAACTTCCAAGGGAAGTTTGATGTTCTCTAATCTAATCTCCCACTTGATGTAATATATCCTTCATTATATCAACTTGCCTTTAATACTACCTACTGACAAAAATCTCAGGGCCAAACACTGTTACTTGTTCCATTTTCAGGCACCTCTATTAGGAAATCCTTTCTCAGAATAGCTTTATTCTTAGGAATTGCTATTTTGCAGTTTTTACACATGGGCTTTGATTTTTTTCTCCCCTACAGTTAAGCAGAATAAATGAAATTTTTCTCATATAAAGCAGTAATTTAAATGTTTGTGAGCAACTATTACAATATTCCTAAGGTTGTTTTGTTTTGACTATGATATCACAGAATTTGAGTGTCAGAAGAGACTTCAGTAATCAAGCAAGTTCAACAAGTATGTGAAAAGAATGCCCCCGTAGTATAGCTGATGAGGGCTGTTCAATCTCTTTTTGAAACCTTCTAAAGCATAGAAAGCTAATTTCTGTTTTGAATATCGGATTGTTAGGTTCAATAATAAACCAATCTTTTTGAAACCTTGGTCCATTGTTCTTAGTTCTAACTACTAAAGCCAAATAAAACAAATCTATTGTTTTTTCCATATGTTAAGCCTTTAAATACCTGAACAAATCTATCATTTTCTCCATATATATTTTCTTTATTAAAATAAAGACCTTATCCACAAACTGAAACTGATTACATAGTCTCAAGATCTTTCACCAATCTGTTCACCTTTCTCTCGACATTTTCCAGGTTATCAGTATCTTTCTAAATTGTGGTGCCCAGAATCAAACATGAGACTCTGCTGGAACTTTGTCTTCCCAGAAATCAGCTGGAGTCAGGATCATTAAACGTCTTTATTCTTGATTTTTTACCGTCACCCTCCAACGCCAGGTCACCAGTGCGAGAGAGCATGAGTTCCACTACCCAAGTTTCCCCTCCTCCTCCTCCTCCTCCCACACAGGGCACTTCCCCCTCTTTGTCCCACCAATCAAGTCAGCACAGAACAGCTGGGGAGGGTCAACCTTCAAACAAGTTAATAGAGAACTGTTCAATCGGCAATTAGTCTCACGTGCTTCATTATCCAAGTGCATTGCTCAGTTCTAGCCCTTTACATCTCCCGCTTTCTTTTGTTTTAGATCGCAGGTGGTCACGCCATCCCTGACTTCTCAGGGAGGTGAGAACCCCAAAAAGGAGGTGATCACGCCCCCCCTGACTTCTCAGGAGGTGAGATGAAAGCACTAAAAAGGAGATAATCACGTCCTCCCTGACATCTCAGGAAGGGAGATGAGAAGCACCAAAGAGAAGTGGGGATTTGCTAGCGGGTTTCTGGATTGAAGGGCCTTATTAGAGACAAGTATGCACAAACCCATCAGCATGGGAGGTATTACACAAGTACATAGCAATAATGCAGAGGCTATCAGTGATGACTCTCCCCACAGTCAGTGCAGACTCAATGTGATGTAACAAACAGGAATTGTACATGCAAGTAGTGATATAACAAACAATATAAATCAACATGGTTTTGTAAGAGATTTCCAGAAGTCCTAGAAGGAGGGTATGTAAACACGAGACACACATATCCCTTCTTCAGCAACCAAGAGATAGTCCAAAACCAATCTATTGTCCATTGCTTCACTGTTAGGGAATCCAATGATCCCCACAAGTTTTTGAAATCCCACATCATTCTTTTTATATGTTAGGGAATCCAATGATCCCTACAGGTTTTGAAGTCCAGTAACAGTCTTATGATGCCTCAGAGAATTCAATGATTCCTGAGGACTTTCAGTCCTTCAATAGTCTTATGATGTCTCAGAGAATCCAAGGATTCCTGAGGACTTTCAGTCCTTCAATAGTCTTATGATGTCTCAGAGAATCCAATGATTCCTGAGGACTTTCAGTCCTTCAATAGTCTTATGATGTCTCAGAGAATCCAATGATTCCTGAGGACTTTCAAGTCCTACAATAGTCTTATGATATCTCAGAGAATCCAATGATTCCTGAGGACTTTCAGTCCTACAATAGTCTTATGATGTCTCAGAGAATCCAATAATTCCTGAGGGCTTTCAGTCCTTCAATAGTCTTATGATGTCTCAGAGAATCCAATGATTCCTGAGGGCTTTCAAGTCCTACAATAGTCTTATGATGTCTCAGAGAATCCAATGATTCCTGAGGATTTTCAAGTCTAACAGTTTTTGATGTCCATGGGTCAAATGCCATAACTGCCAGGTTCTTTCAGTGGTGGGCACAGTCAGCAACAGAACCACCCGATGTTTCTTGGGTCTTCTCCTTTGTTTCAAGGGTCTGCTCTGTCTCTCTCCGATGGACAAGGCGAATACGGCTCTTTGGCACCGATCTAATTCCTTCTCCATCTGTGGAGATACAAGCAAACCCTCTCCCTCAAGCAGTTAACCTATCTGGTCCCTTCCATTCATCACTTTCTGGGTCTCTCCACATCACTTGGCGATTATCTAAAGACAGTGGAGCTGCTCGCACTGGACACTGCCCTTCCAGTGGGTTATAAAACCTGTCTGCTGGAGCCAGTGCATCTTTGTCAAAAATTTAAAAATTAATAGTATAGAGAATTAAATTTAGAAATTCTCTAGGGCTACCTGTGGCTCCCCCTTTCTTTTGTTTTTGGAGGAGTGTCTTAATATCTCTGTTTCTTCTCTCTACTATTGCCTGCCCTTGAGGATTAAAGGTATGCCCGTGGTATGTAAAATCTTATACTGTGCACAAAAGTGTGTAAAATGTTTAGACGTATATGCAGGTCCATTGTCTGTTTTATTGCTTGTGGCACACCCATAATTGCAAATGCTTGTATAAGGAATTCAGTGACCACTTGGGTTGTCTCTTTTGCTGCTGGCATTGCAAATGTGAATCCTGAAAAGGTGTCTACCACGACATGGATAAAAGATAGACGACCAAAGGATTTATAATGGGTCACATCCATTTGCCAAATTTCATTAGGTCTCAAACCATGAGGGTTCTTCCCTGGAGGGAGTGTAGGAGCGTGGAAAGGAAGGCAAGCTGTACAGGCTTTTACTATGCTCCTAGCTTCTTCTCTTGTTATTCCAAATTGCAAAGTAAAGCTCGGGCAGCCTGATGATATTTAGAATGAGATTCTTGTGCTTCTTGAAATAAAGGAGGACTGATGGTTAGAAGGCTATCTGCCTTTGAATTTCCATCAAAAATAGGATCTGGAAGTCCACTATGGGAGTGGACATGCAAAATATAAATCTTACCTGGATGCTTTCTCATTTGCTCTTGAAGTTCCTTAAAGAGCTGATATATATTGGAGGCTACAAATTTTATTTGGGCTGTGGCAATTCTTTGTACCACACCTACTGAATAGGCCAAATTAGATATTATATTTATGTCTCATGGATAATAAGCAAGAGCTAGAATGGTTGCATACAATTCATTCTGCTGAGTGGACTGAAAAGGAGTTCTGATTACTCTCTTTATAGTTAAGTCATGAGAATATACAGCGCAAATATTATGTTTGGATGCATCCAAACATGTTGGATGTTTGGATGTAAAGATAGTTCCTCCTTTAAGAGGAACTTTAGAAACATTTTCTTCAAGAATCCATTGCCGATTATGTAACAGTCTGGTTATCTTTAATGGAGACCCGTGTGTAAAATTTGGAGCCATGGTTAATAAAATTTGCCACTCTGGGATGGTTTCACAGCACACATTAACTTGTGCATTAGTATAAAAGGTGTATATCTTGTCTTATCTCAGATAATTGTACTGCTCCTTTAATGGCCTTTAATAAAATTCTAGCCACAAGCACTGGGTAAGGAATAAGGCTTTGTTCTGGTTGTGCTGAGAGGTTCACCCACTCTATCACACTATCTCCTTGATGAAGGACTGCTGTGGGTGCCTCTTGTGTAGCAAAAACTGATATTTCCAAGGGTTTTTGAGTGATTCTTTCAACCACATTGGATAAAGCCAGTTCAATTTGTCTCAAAGCCTCTTGAGCTTCTTTTGTAAGCTGGTGTGGTGAATTTAAAGTGCTGTCTCCCCTTAAAATGTCATATAATGGTTGCAATTGACAGGTAGTCAAGCCTAGCATGGGACGCATCCATTGGATATCTCCTATCAATTTCTGGAAGTCATTTAAGGTGTTTAGCTTCTCTGTTCTTAAGGAGAGTTTTTGTACTGTAAGCACCTTAGGATATACTTCATATCCTAAATATTGAAAAGGAGCATGTCTTTGAATCTTTTCTGAAGCTATGTGCAATTTATAATTCCTTAGTGTTTCTATGGTTTTTTGTAGACATGCTTCTAACATTTGTTCCTCAGGTGCACATCCCAATATATCATCCATGTAATGTAATAACATTACTTTTGGAAATGCTTTTCTTACTGGAGTAAGAGCAGCAGCCACATGCATTTGACACATAGTAGGGCTGTTTTTCATTCCCTGTGGCAAAACTGTCCATTCATATCTTTTATAAGGCTCAGCTAAGTTAACGCTGGGCACTGAAAAGGCAAATCTTTTCTTATCTTTCTTATCTAGAAGGATAGAATAGAAACAATCCTTAATGTCTATAACCCACAGAGGCCATTCTTTTGGCAGCTGAGTAGGAGATGGAAGTCCAGGTTGAAGAGTTCCCATAGTTTCCATCTGTTCATTTACCTTTCTTAAATCAGTCAACATTCTCCATTTTCCAGATTTCTTTTTACAACAAATACTGGGGAATTCCAAGGACTTAGAGAAGGTTATAAGCGTCCTTGGTCAAGTTGTTCCTGTACTATGTCTAGTAAGGCCTGAATTTTATTGTTATCTAAGGGCCACTGTTCTATCCACACTGGTGTATCAGTTTTTCATTGGATAGGAACAGGTGAAAGTGTTGGCAGGCCTTCAACAGCAGCCCTGCCTAAAAAACCGAAGTACTCATTTTTAACCCTAATTGTTGTAAAATGTCTCTTCCCCACAGATTGATGGGGATTTTTTCAACTATAAAAGGAGTAAAAACTCCTGTTTCACCTTCAAATATCCATCTTAAAGGGGTAGCACTAACTTCAGCTGCTATTGATCCTCCTACCCCAGGCATGTAGGTGTCTGCCTTAGTCTTTGGCCAGTGACTGGGCCAGTTGGCACCTCTAATGACTGTGCGATCTGCACCTGTGTCCACCAGTCCTTCTAATGCTATGCCATTTATATAGATGGTGAGCATAGGTTGGTCATCTGTCACAGCTGCTGTCCAGTATATTCCTGGGTTTTTCTGCTTGGAGTCAGAACATGGGTGACTGTCACCAGATTGCTTATTAGGGGTCTGTATCAATAAACCTGATGCTACTACTTCCTCTGGTTGATAAGTCACACATTGTCTCCCTGTGTTAGTGACTGGGATATTATCTACACATTCCCCAGTTTCCCACATCAGTGTATGAATGAACACTGTCTTGTAAATACTCTCAGGAGGTGAAATGGTCAAGCCTACTGTCCCTGGAGGCAAGGAATCCATAAGTTGGAGAGGAACAGATTTCACCTCTCCAGGGGGTATCTCAGTTGTCCCAGCTGCATACAACTCTATCCTCCCTAATTGTAGTCCCTTTCTCCCATCATGTTGCTTCCTGGCTGACTGATTGTGTAATCCCTTTCTCCCATCAGATGGCTTCCTGGCTGATTGGTCATGTCTGGGTATTACTCTCTGGGTGTGGCATCGGCTGCCATCATGCCCCAAGTGTTTTTTGCCTGGGGTCCTGGAGCTGGGCCCCTCATCCCGTTTCCCTGAATCAGTGTACACTCTTAGGCCCAATGGAGTCCTCTATTGCATTTTGGACATGGGGTTTTGGGTCTTGTTCTCCCAGCCTGTCTTCTCACTCTGTCTCTATGCCAACATTGAGCTTTCAAATGGCCTACTTTACCGCATTGACGAGTCTCTCTGGAAACCCCTTGCCAAAAGGGATCCTGTCTCCCCATGTTGGGATCTTGGGAAGTCTGCACCATAGCCTGGCTATAAAAGGTATTTGTGCCCACTGTGGCACAGCGTCTTATGATCTCCTCTAAAGGAGCATCCCTAGTCTTAGTATAATCCTTCTACAAACCTCATTGGCATTTTCTCTAGCAAGTTGCCTTACCAAAGTGTCTATTACTTCATGTTCACCATTAGTCTATGTGACAGCTGTCTGCAAACATGCCACATAATCAGCAAAAGGTTCATTTGGTCCCTGTACAATTTTTGTGTAGGTCTCACCCTTGTTGATTATTCTTAGTGCTGGGATATTCAAAATGAAAAAAAAAAAAATCCCTGCCCTCAAAGAGTTTATGTCTTAATGGAGGAGGTAATATGTAAATAATTAGGTCCATGGGTATTGTGTTAAGGGACAGGTCAATTCTCTGAGAGCCTCTACAGCTGTGAATTATAGCATCTGAAGGAGCTGCAGGGCAGCCTTTGATGACACAGGTGTTGTGGAATAAGTTGATGGCAGAAGGAAGAGGAGAGAGGTCAGACAACGCAAGGGCATCTCAGTCAGAGAGGTCAGAGAAAGCATCTGCCTCTCAGTCTCCTTGTATCATCCTCTCACAAGAGGAGATCCATTCTGCAGGTCTGAGTTGGATCTCCAGCAGCCACTGTCAGGTGTCTCCCAGGTATTCCAACAGCTCCTGGGTATTCCAACACATGGGAATTATGCACACTTGTTTTCAGAGAGAAAAGCACTGAAAGCTGAAGAAATTGAGAAACATCTCTTATGGAAAGTGTAATTTGAGCTGTGACCTGAAGTAAGTGAAAGAAAGTAAAAGATGTTGGTGAAGAGCCAGAGAATTCTAGACATGGAGTCAATTAGAGCAAAGTCCAAGAAATATGCATATGGAATATGGAGTGTTATATACAAAGAACTGCAAGAAGGTAGGGAAAAAAGTGCATGACTATAAGTGAAAAAAAGCCTAAAATGACTAAGAAAATGAAAAGAAGACAGGTAATAAAGGATTTTAGATATAAAACAGAAAACTTTATCTTTAGCTAGACATTGGAGTTTATTAAATAAGATTGTGACTTTAGTTTTAGGAAAAAATATCAGAATTGACATAGGGAAACCAACTAGAATATTACAATAGTCCAGATGAGAAATGATGCATGTTTAAATTAAGCTGATGGCTGTATGAATAAAGAAAAGGGCATATAGAAGAGATGTTTAGGTAGTAGAAACATAGTTGGAACACAGTTTACAATAGATTTGGATATGTAAGGTTGTGAAAGTGAACATGCAAATAAAATTGTACGGAAGTTGAAGAATGTGGTGACTTTGACAGTAAAAGGAAAATTTTGGGGGGAAAGAATTTGAGTGAGGGAAAGGGAAGAGATTGTGAGTTTTGTCCTTGACATGTTGAATTTAAAATATCTTTAAGACATCTAATTCTAGATTTTGGGAAACATTATAGTTAGAATCATAGATCTGGGGATTATCTGGCATAGAGATAAAAAGTAAACCTGTAAAAACTGAAGAAATCACCATTTGTAAAGACAGAAAGGAGAAGGGGGCTGATAGTAGAGCTTTAAGAGACACACATGGTTAACAGATGAAGATCCAGCAAAGAAACATGAGAAGTAATGGTCAGGCAAGTCCAGAGGAACTATGGAAAGCAGTGTTGTAAAAATTGAAAGAAGGAGTATTTAGGAGAAAAATATGTTAGTTGGATTTAAAGATTGCAGAGAGATCAAGAAAGATAAGATTTAAGAAAAAAACATTAGATATGCTAATTAAGAAATTATAAATTTGTAGGGATCGGTTTATGATCAAGTCAGAAGCTAGACTGTAGGCACTGAAGAAAACACTGGCTGTTGATGACTTTCTCTATGAGGTTAGACATGAAAAGAGTAAGAGGTATAAGATTATAATTTAACAGGATGATATATAATGTATAGGTTGTTTTGTTTATTTGTAAAGATGAGGGAAACCTGGAGACATTTGGCAAGCAGAAAGGAGGGGAACTAATAGATTTTGAAAACTAGTGAGACTGAGGACACCACAAAGAGCTATCTGCTAGAAAAGCAGAGTATAATGAAATCCAGGGAACATCTAAAGAGATTGGTTTTGGCAACAAGAAGGGTCATTTCTTCATGTGAGACAGAGATAAAGAAGAAAATAGTTGGAAAAGGCAATTGAATATGAGATAAAGAGAAAGAACTGCATATTGTCAATTTTTACAGTATAATATGAAGCAAACTTCTCAGTTGAGAGAATAGGGGGAGGGAGAGAAATGGTATATTTTGAGGAGGGATGAAAAGGTTTAGAAAATTCTCTGTAATGAGTAGAATAATGAATTAATTAAGGAAGGATATAAATGTTTAAGAATTATATTTCCTCAATGGGAGTCCAATTGGCATTATATAACATAAATATGGAATATTCTTGATCGACATAATTTTATTTATTTTTCCCATTTCATTGAATAGCATATGAATAGAAGCAAAGGCAATGGATGGTGGTACTCATAATCCAAGACTTGGGCTTAATTGGGTATGATTAACACTTGGGGGAAAAAGGATGTGAAATGAGAGGATATAGTAGAATAGAACTAGTTCACCAAGGGGTCAAGATAGGGAAGGAAGGTGATGGGAACCAGTGCAGAGGTAATATCCTGAAGAGGATTATATCTTGGAGGTCACATTAAGAACCAAATATAAAAGGGTTAAGGATCTTTTAAAATGAAAGTTTATGATCAGATAAACAATTTCAGAGTTCATGAACATCAAAGTGCAGGATTTTAGGGTATAGGTCAAGGCTTTAATTATTTTTATCTAGTTGAGGAGGTTTGGAGAAATTAGTCATGAGGGGGAGCTAAGTGGCACAGTGGATAGAGTACCAGCCCTGAAGTCAGGAGGACCTGAAATTACTCATGAAAAGTAAGTTGAGGACCTCAGAGGTCAGAGTGTTTGAGAAAATTAATATGTATATTGAAATTTTCTAATATTAGGATGGCAGTTGGGGAGAAAAGAAAGAATAAACCATCCACTGAATTAATTGAGATAAGAAAGCAAGCATCCCAGAAATCTGTAGGTATCAACTGCCAGAATCTTGATTGGATATTAAATATGAATTGAGTAAACCTCAAAGGAGCAGAAGGTGATAAATGATGGTGATAAAGGAATAGCCTAAAAGTATCCATGGAGAATAAGGAGTATTTCGATTCACTTTGTATGATCGGTGAGACCATAGATATGAGTGAAATTATAATCAATGCTGAAAAGGATGACCAGGGAAGCTATGTCATCAGGAGAGAGCAATGTCTCAGTGAATACAAGAAGCTGGAAGTAGGAAAAATCTGAAGGGAAAAAAAGCGTGTTACCTTCAGAGAAAGGAAAGCTATAATAACATGGTTTTAATTCCCATAGAGGAAGTGTATTGATGTGGGATGGGAGATTCTCAAGAATGAATTTTTAAAATAATAATAGCTTTTTATTTTCCAAAATACATGCAAAGATAATTTTCAATATCTATCCTTACAAAATCTTCTGTACCAAATTTTTCTCCCTTTCCTAGACAGCAAATAGTCCAATATAGCTTAAACATGTTCAATTCTCCTAAACATATTTCCACATATATCATGCAGCACAGCAAAAATCAGATCAAAGGGGAAAATGAGTAAAAAAAAAAAAGCAAGCAAACAAACAAACAACAGCAAAAAGGTAAAAATACTATGTTGTGATCCACATTCAGCCTCTATAGTCCTCTCTCTGGATGCAAATGGCCCTTTCTATCACAAGTCTATTGGAATTGCTTTGAATCATCTCATTGTTAAAAAGAAACAAGTCCATCACAGTTGATCATTGTATAATCTTACTGTTTCTAAGTATAATGTTCTCTTTGTTCTACTTACTTCACTTGGCATCAGTTCATGTAAGTCTTTCCAGGCTTTTCTTAAATCAGCCTATGTAACGAGCTGTTGTCTCCATTAGCTGCCGGATCGCTCTCTAGGAAGAGATCTGCTGTGTCTACTCAAATCTCTTGGGCAGATTCTTCTTCCTGTAGAGAACCGTTGTCTCCAGGCAGTTGCTGTTAACTCTTGTCCAGAGAAGTGACTTCCCTTCCTGCAGAGAGCCGACTTCCCTTCCTGCAGAGAGCTGTGTCAAGCCAGATGTAGTGCAGAGTCTTCTTCTTGAATTCTGGCTCTGAATTTCCTCCAGCTCTTATCCTTCTCCAGGCAGACTGACTTTCCAGGCCCACTGTTGTCTCTTTTATCCTCCCAGATGTTGGGCGTGGGATAATACAAGGGCTTCTGGGAAGAACCACTTCAGCCAATGAGCTTGCTCCTTCTATCAAGTCAACCTGAGTTCTCACCTTGTAATTGTCCAAACAACCTGAATTCTCACCTTGTCACTGTCCAGACAACCTGAGTTCTCACCTAGTAATCCTAACATCATTTTGTATATTCATCATTTTGGATAGAATAATAATATCATATACCATAACTTATTAGCCATTCCCCAACTTATGGGCATCCATTCAGTTTCAAGTTCCTTAAGAACAAAATTATTTTTATTAAAGCTTTTTATTTTCAAAATATATGCATGAATAATGGTTCAACACTGACCCTTGCAAAACCTTGTGTTGCAAATTTCCCTCCCTTCTCCCCATCCCCTCTCCTACATGGCAAGTAATCCATTATATGTTAAACAATTATCGTGTTGCACAAGAAAAGTAAGATCAAAAAGGGAAAAAGTGAGAAAGAAAACTAAATTCAATCAAACAACAATAAAAAAAAAGTAAAAATACTATGGCATGATCCATACTCAGTTCCCACAGTCCTCTCTCTCTGGATGTAGATGGCTTTGTTTATCACAAGATCACTGGAACTGACCTCAATAATCTCATTGTTGAAAAGAGACACATCTATCAAAATTGATTTTCACATAATCCTGTTGTCATGTATAATGATCTCCTGATTCTGCTTATTTCACTTAGCGTAGGTTCATGTAAGTCTCTCCAGGCCTCTATGAAATCATCCTGATGATCATTTCTTTTAGAACAATACTATTCCATAGCAGAGAATGAAATTCTTAAGGCAAAAAGAGAGCAGAGAAAAGTAGAGAGTTATCTAAAGAGACCAATGTATTTGCATGGGGAACTTAAATACCAAATTATAGTTTTAACAGAAACATATATAAGCTAGACAAAGACAAATGAGAAAGGAGAAATATGAAAATCCATCATGGTCCTATGTCAATGTGACAGATTTCCTAAATTTCAGAATTACCAGAGTATATACCTAAATGAAAAACACAACAAAAATATGTTTTAAAGCTTAGCTGAGAAGTATAAAGAAAAAGGAGATAAAATCCCTATTTGACATAAATGAAACAATGAAAAACAATGGACAGAAACCAGAACTACTTAACTCTAATTTTGTCTCTGTTTTCTTTGATGGGAAAAATAATACTTGTACTGAAAAGATTAGATTAAAAATGATTAACAAGGATGAAAAAAAAGTCAATGAAGAGACTCTGAGAATGTATCTAGCCACCCTTAGTGAAGTCAAGTGATAGCATCAAGGTTCTAGGACTGTAATTGTCTAATCCAATGCCTTATTTATTCATGTGTGCATGGTCAAGTTAATTAATGTTTCTAAGCCTCATTTGTAAAATGTAAATAACAACAGCTGGAGTGCTGACCTCACATATTTGTTGTGAAAAATCTGTAAAGGTGCTTGAGAAATTAAAAAGCACTTCCTAACCATCTATTGCTATTATTATTCTTGTTTTCATTTGTAATTAGCTAAATTACTGAAGGTAAATTCATTAGTAGTTCAGTGACAGTATTGGGTTTGGGTTTTTAATGAAATACAGCAAGGATCTGTCTTTGATCCTGTTCTAATAAAGCTTTTACCAGTGCCTTAAATAAAAATATGCATGGCACTTCTCAGATTTGCATGTAGTAACTGTTAGGAGAAGTAAATAAAATATTTGACAACAAATGAGATCTATGTATGCAAGTATGATGGCATGAATCAAATGAGTTTAATTTTAATAAGGAAAAGGTCCTAGACTTAGGATTCAAAAGTCAATTTAATATGTACACATTGGGTGGATACATGGATAGAAAACCATTCCTCTTTAAGAAATGTAGTCCAAAACTGAAATTAGTGAACATTACAACCAAGAAGCCAAACAATCCATTTTTTAGACTTGATTCCAATTAATAGAGAAATTGAATCCAGAACACAAGATATAATGGGATTGCTATATACCATTCTCTAATCTGAAACATTCAGTTCTGGATGACACATTTTAGAAAGAACATTCATCATTTGGAGTGTGTCCAAGGAATGGCAATGAAAAGGTTATTGGAGACTATCCCTTGTGAAAATCAGCTTCAAAAGGCTTGCTGTAATTTAGAATGGAGAAGAAAAGACTTAGGAGGGGCACTATAGCTGTCTTCAATATGTGAAGAGTAGGGATGTGTTAGAGTCAATTGTTAAAATTTTAGTGCAAACATTTACACCTCAGAAATTAGCTAATACTATAAATCTAGGTTTAATTTATTGTTTTGTTGATTATCTAGATGAGAAAGTAATGGAAAAAATGTCAATAATTTAAATTAAACTTTACAGTGTCAAGTATTTTGGAGAGCTGATTGTTAAACATTCACTAGCAAACTCCTAATATTGAAAAACTATAATGTGGTTAGCTCAAGGGCAAAACTAGGAGCTATAAATGAACGTTTCAGATAAGCAAGATTTGGCTCAATGGCAGGAAGAATTTATATGACTAGTTTCCAAAATAGGAATGCCTACTTTTAAATTCAGTGGCTCCCACCTCAGTAGAAGTCTTCAAGCAAAGGCTAAATAAATAACTTGTTGGCAATATTTTAGGGAAGATTCCTCTTCAGATAGTAGTTTCTCCTCTGAAGATGATATCAGTTCTGTAATTCTGTAAAAATCTGTGAAAACTGACTGCTTATTGTGTCACTGGTGCAAATAAAACATCCCTTTTTTGAATCTAAGGAGGTAGAAGCAAAGGCAGAGACACAGCTGGGGGAAAGCTGGGCTTCACTTCAGGCACTTCTGTTGATGAGCTCATGACTTGAAGAGTGATTGATTATGCTTACTGCAGCCAGAAAGATGATGAAATAGGACTCTAGTCAGATAACTGGATACCCCCAAAATGTCTCAAAGGGTCTCAAAGATTGGCTCTTCTTCCTATCAAAAGCTTCATCACCCTAAACACCTGACCCTAATTGAAATCCTGAATACAGGCACCAAATCAGGAAAAAGAGATCCCTGCCAGATCTCTGTTTGCCTTAAAGGTTGTCAAGAACAATTAACTAGGCTAAAAATTCAACTCACTACTTAAAGAAAGGCAAATGTGAGAGCCTCTAAAGCATCTGTAGGTAGGTGCAGGTGCTCTGAAAATCCTGTCCATCTGTGTTACCCAGATATCATGTAGCAATTAAATTTAATAATAATATATACTATCTTTGAGTAACTATTGGGCATAAAGATCTGAATAAAGGAATTGAATAGAAAATTTATACAGATATTACTCTCTGCTCAGTAGAAGTCCTTATTCACACACTAATACATCTTTATAAACCTCTTCCTAAAAGAGATGCCCCTTTTCAAAATGTTCCCATTCTTCATTATTCCTACACTTAGACTTCCTGAACTCAATTTAGATAAAAGTTTTATGATCAGTGGGAGAAGAAATAGAGGGAAAAAAACACAGGATGCAAAAAACTGGGTGCCTAATTTTAGTCATCAGAAGAATGACCAGATTACAGTCTAAGAATAAGAAAATTGAAAGAATAACATCAATGATGACAACTAAAATGAAGCTAAACTCTATATGATTAGGACAAAATTCACTTCCTTCTAGAGAAGAGTAGAGAAAATATATCACCACTTTCTTCTCTTTGCAGAGGTGGGGATTACAGATATGCAATAATATGTTCATTGTCCAACACAATTGATGTGGTCTTTATTTTATTTTTACTGAAATCCTTATTTTTATTCTTTGTCACTGGTGGCTCCATGAATAAGGAAGGAAAAGGAATATATTTAAAATGTGCATATATATTTGTACATATGCACATATATATTTATTTTACATGTATGTATATAGCTATATAGATATGTTCACATTGCTAATAACTTCACTTTGCTCTTGCCAATAAAACTACCCTAGCATAAAGATCATTCTTTGAGTTTCTTTTTACTTCACTCCCGTTTGGCCCAGTGCTTCACATACCTGAGGGTAGAGCACCATTTCACGGAAGAGTAATCTGTTATTTTTATTAGAGAAGAACAGAGATCCTCCTTTCTGCATTATGAGCGTAAAAATGTTCTAACTTAGTCAAAGCAGAGTAACCTCTTGTCTTTTGATAATCATAACAAGCATGTAAACCAATAAGTCTGACATGTAAGAAATAGGAATGCAGAGATATTTGACATCATTACTGCAACATTAACAGAAATGGCAAATACCTCTCACAAGAAATCACTCAGAATGTTAGCCTGTTCATGGCAAAATGGTTTACTTTCATCATAGCACTGGCCATTGCTTCAATAGAGTTTCAAGTCCAAACTTTAGAGGCTTTTCCATTAAGAGTAAGATGAATTACAAATGCATAAAATCCAAGTCTTAAAATATAACCAGGTGGAGTATTGGGGGAGGGTTGGGAGAAAAAGCACTAAACTATGCCAAGAAACATTACCCAGCTGTGTTTTAGAATTACAAGTGATCTCAAGATATAGTTATGCATTTGGGGGCTCAATAACGCTCAAATTGTGTTTTTCTAGATCTATGCTCCTTAATTTTTGAGCCATTTACTAAAAATTGAATATATGCAATTCTAATTATGTGTGTTTCATTCATAGAATGTTGCTTTGCAAGACTTTTGATGTTCATGAATTCTTTTGATATATCCTAGACTTTTCTTAAAAAATAAAATCCTTAGCTTAACCCATAAAAGTTGAATGTCAAAGGTTAAAATTATATTATAAATGCTTGGAAGTAGCATTTGGATATAGTGTAGAACACTGATAAAACATTGCCTTTACAAGGCTCTTTTACTTTTCATACTGTGAAATGCTGCATTTACTAATCATTTTAGCTTATACTCCCTACAACCTAAGGCTCTAAAAGTCCCAGGTGGTCTTGAAGCAGTTCTATTATTTTTAATTCAGAAAAGATTTAGTTTACATTCTTGCTAGAATGGGTGCCTAGATTAGTATATACACCTTTGAAACTCCAAAGAGTGTTATTTCCTATCCTGAAGTACCAGTCCCTTCCCTGATTCCCCATTAATTGGAAGTTACAGAAGTTACATGACATGAATTCCCACTCCTCATTACATAGCCAGTCCCTGCCCCCAAGGAGCTTACCTTCTTTGGGGGGAATTTAAACTCCACTCTTGATCATTCTTTGATGTCCTTGTAGATTTCAGCTTTCTAATTTGTTTGATTTCTCCAATTTAATCCTCATAACTGTGGAAAACAAATGTCCATCTGTCCAGACTTGCTCACTAGAAGATTTCAGTACCAGTCCAAATCCTGATCATGGGTGAGGAGTAAAGAGGCAGAATTTAGAAGGGTGGTCAAACAGAAGTCTGTTTTTTCAAATTTTTCTCAACTTTATATACCCTAATACACTTACATAACTATAGCACATTGTGTATGCACTAACTATAGAATACTATGCCTGTGGGACCACATAAACAACTTACTACTATGTGCAGCTGTCTCCTTGCCCCTTTAATGTATGTATATATAACTCTAATTACAACACAAGTTGCCACACCCCCTGACTTCTCAGGAGGGCCTAGACGTCCCTATAGGTGATGGGGAGCCAAACCAGATACACCAGCAGGTCTCCTTTTATTAGTTTAAAGGGTCTTATACCGCGCCCAGGGTTCCCCACTATCTGTGGCCCTCTACATCCATCCATTTCTCACTATTTCACCCCTTTATTCCTTTTTTAATAATTTGGTGTCCTGTTGGAAGTCGCAATCTCTAAGCTGATTGGCAAAGCCCAGCACTGAGATCAAATGTGCACGGCACTCATGCAGGAACATTTCCTATATTATTCATAATTGGCTTGATTACAGCACTAAATATTATGTAAAAAAATCTGGTGACAAGGGGAATTGGGGCAAGTTAACTAGAAATGATTCCACAGGCATATTCTGTCCTAATAAAACTAACCTATCACTAAGACAAATGATAAAGGAGAGAACACCATGGAAAGTATTGTCAGTATCGGAGAGAATCCAAAAGTCCAGGAAATAATGGTGTTTACCAACTTAGACTCAGAAAAGATCAATATATCTAGGAACCAAAAGATGGTTAAAGTGTAACTAGGAATTGCCCTAAATGCCTGTGTACATGGTTCCAAGTCAGGGAAATAGAGGAATCAAACAATCCACAGAATTGACAAAGAAGACATAAGCAAACTAACAAAATTCACTGATATTTAACCTTGTATAACATTTACTTTTCATTATTGACTTCGAGTAATGTAATCAATAATTAACATTTTACCATAAAAAACTTACTCAAATGTCAAAAATAGTAACATATAAAGGTCAATAAGTCAGACACATGTCTGAAGACTATGTTGACCTAAAGAAAAGTATATGCTCATGATATAGTATAGAAATAAAGCCTGAAGGAGTCTGAGAGAAGTGGGAGCATCCCTTCCATTAGTTCCTCACTCAAACTACCCCATGACTCCTGTCTTCCTTTGAAGTCGACCCTATTTCTCCTGCTCAGCTCCCTAGACTCCCTGCAGAGACTGAACCCCTACAGTTTCCACATCCTTTTCTAACCCCTAAAATTTGTCTAATCTTTTTTTTTACATTTCACTTCATAAAAATTTATTGACCTCTACACAGATCTCCTTATACAGGATGGATAATTAATCTCTGAATTCTCTGCTAATTCTTCTTACAGGGCTGTAGTATGAGTGAAACTACTTCCAATTGTAAAA
This sequence comes from Sminthopsis crassicaudata, assembly GCF_048593235.1. NCBI lineage: Eukaryota > Metazoa > Chordata > Mammalia > Dasyuromorphia > Dasyuridae > Sminthopsis > Sminthopsis crassicaudata. The sequence goes on along the minus strand of NC_133619.1, from coordinate 503,885,589 downwards.
ATATTCCTCCTCTTCCTGCCAATAAACTTTCTAGAATCATTCTATTTCCCCATACCATTCTGCTAGTGGCATCTAGCTACTCTGCTATTACCTTCACTGCCTCTTTCGTATAACTTAATCAATAATATTTACTGTCCAGAATAGGAATAACCCAAATCTAGAACTAGATTTCTAGCCTTGAATTCATCAGTTACTATCCTTGCAATTCTCCCCAGAAATGCTGTTTTGGGAATGGGAGGAAGTCACTCTTGTGTTTTTTCAAACCCAAAGGGAATAATACTCTCTGGGCATTGGGCAACCTGTAGCACAGATATAGAAATTGATTTTTTTCAGACTTTTTCCAGAATACTTTACCAATTCTACCCAGGTATTGGTGTCTATCAGTTGCCTTAAGTCCTTAACTTGATTTCAAATCTTCTTAAGAGATCTATACCTTTTAACATGTAAAATCAACTTATTCTTTGATCAGTGTCTGTTGGGGCATGGGACAATGATTTCATCTTCTGAAACTACTTCTCGCTGAGAATGGGCATTGAGCTGCATCATCCCACAGGGTCCCATTTGGAAAGGCTTGAGCTGATTGAAGATTCAATGGGTTGAGTCAGACCCCTGAAGCTGGTCAACACAGCAATCTAGTATTGATTATTTAAAGGTGAATTGTTGAAGCACTTCTAAATGAGAAAACTACTTTAGAGTTCTTAACCATTTGGATTAGAAGGAACCTAAAAGATTATGAAATACAGTCCCTACTGAAATGAAAAAATCTTAGCTACAATGTCCTGGACAGGGAATCCACTAACCAGTGGTGTCAAACTCAAATAGAAAGAGATCCCTGAAGCTCCATATAGACTTAGAAAACCAAAAGTTAGCATTATCTATGTTGTATTGTATTTTATTTATTTTGTTACACATTTCCCATTCCTGGACCCTGCCACACTTAGTAGTTTTGTAGTTTATACAAAGGCCACAAGTTTGAAACTTCTGCTTACTGGAGCATTTTTATACCCTTGCCTTCAAAAAGGAAATTTCTCTCTCTTATTAATAAATGAGTTGCTCAAGAAAGAGTTGGTGATTTAATCAAGTTCATATAAATCATAACAGAGTCAAAAAGGATCATAGTGTTTACCATGCCATCTCCTGATGTGATAACCTTTAAAATAGAACCTTTCTGAGTTGTAGTCACTCTAACTTTTTTCCAAGTATATTTCTAGAGACAGGATCCACTGATACTTTGAATGAGGGAAAGGAAATTAGGAACTGCCTCATGTAGTAAGGGTACATGACTTGAAGTTTGAAGGAAGATGGATATTTTAAGAACTGGAGATGAGAAAGGAATTTATAAAAAGGCACAAAAGCAAGAGATGACCGTTTAGGGAGAGCATAAAGAAGTAGGTTACTGTGAAGGATTATAAAAAATATTTTAAATTATTTTCCTAGAAAATTTATTTATAATACACATTGTTTTATAAAACATTGGGAGAGAAAAATCAGAGCAAAAGGGGAAAATCATGGGAGAGATTAAAAAAAGAAAAGAACAATTTTTTCTTGTGCTTTTTTAAGTGAGATAATTTTCTGACTGGATTGTATTTATTTTTGCTAGGTAGGATATTCCTACTTGTAATCCTAGCTCCTTTGTCTTTTAGAATATTATATTATGAACTTTCTTTTTTACAGTGATAAATCTTGTGTAGTCTTGACTTTGATTGTATATTTGAATGGTTGCTTTCTGACTTATTTCAGTATTTTCTCCTTAACTTGGGACCTCTAGAATTTGGCTGTAATATTCCTGGTAGTTTTCATTTTTGCAATCTCTTTCAAGGTGTGACCCGTAAATTCTTTCCATTTCTCTTTTGCCCTCTGATTCTAAAATATCTAAGCAGTTTTTTCTTTATAAGTTCTTGACATATGATATCTAGGCTCTTTTTTTCTTACTCATGGCTTTCATGTCATCCAATAATTCTTAAATTATTTCTCTTCTATTTGTTTTTTATTTCTATGTTAGTGATGAGCTTTGCTTATTTCTGAGGGGAAAGTGTTTCTGTCTTGAGATTTTAAGTTTTTTTGACCTGCTGTTTTCATAGATAGCTCTTGAGTCCTATAAGTTTTTAATACCACTAAGGTGGAGAGGTGCATTCATTACCCTCCTGGTCTATACTCTGATCCTTATGCAGGTAGAGTCCCTGATCCTTTGTGATCACAAGCACCCCTCTCCATACTAAAATTATGAACCACAACTCAGGCCCCTGCTGTCTTGAAACTTCAAACATGCCCTTCCACCTAGATTTGGTTCTGGTTAATCGGCAATGGAGTTGCCAAATAGTACCTGATCCTGTGCCCCCTTCTAGCAAAAGGGTCCCCTGAAATCTCTTTCTAACTGTACTCAATCTCCTACTCTCTCTAGGTAGTGAGTTTCTGATACTGCTGATGCTTCCACAGCTACCTGCAGGCTCTCAGGTGGTATTGCTTCACTATGCTCCCAGCCAACCCTCCACCCCAAGTGCCACAGACCTCTCCTGTCTTCCAAAGTTGTCTTAGACTAGAAAAATATCTCACCCCAACTTTTTGCTAGTTATGCTGCTTTGTAATTCAATTTGATGTATTATTTTAAAGTAATACAGAAGGAAATGTTGGAAGAGTTCACCTAGAATCCCCTTTATTCCACTAACTTGTCTCTGCTCCTGGTGAAGAATTTACAAATTTGGCAAGTACAGTCTTTGGATGACAGACACATGTAGTTTGTTTCTAACTTTTCTAGGACTCAACAGCTTTTTGACTTTTCTTACAACCTAACAGAGCTTGCATTCCCCTCATATAGCCTTTGAGAAGGCAGGGGCATTTCAAAGCCTCTGACAAGGCATCATAGGTCATTTTTTTTCTATAAAATCAAATGACTGTAGAATAAAGAAATGCCTTATGTAAAATTAGGAGTTTAGATTAAATTAGGGGTTCTTTCTTAGCTATTTTTATGTTATAAACTCCTTAACCTGTGAAATCATTTCAGAATTTTTTTAAAGCATAAAATGAAATACATAGAATTACAAAGGAAACCAATTATATTGAAATGTCATTATAAATGCTTTAACACTCCTGGACTCTAGGTTGAGAACCCCTAGACTGGAAGATGGCTGAGGTCCATCTTGGCTCTGAAATTGTTTCTAAAGAATTCTGTCCCATATGCGGTGATTATTACATACCTATTACTTTCTGAAGTCAAAGTCATGTAACAGAACCAGAATATCAAAATAACTATGCCACCCAGATCAATGTAGATCATAAAGAAAAATTTATTTTTATACTTTCAGTTAACACTTTATTTCCATGATCTTTGTTTGTGCAACTATAAATGTCAGTTCTCATTTTAAAATATCCATTTCCTTTGGAAATTTTGTAGAATATATGCCCCTCCAAGGCATCATATTGGAATCTGTATATCAATCACGGACTTTCTCTGAAAGCATTTCTTCTCTCCTTCTTGAAATTTATTTGACATTAACGTTTATACCCAGTGAACCTTTGATCAGGCATTATGGCATAGCATAAAATGGAAGACTTTTCAGTTTTTATTATGCCCTTCACAATCCTAAAACTTCAATTAAGTCCCTCTCTCACTTTCCTTTTTGTCAGGTCACATATCCCCCTATTCTGCAATTTTTCAGTTTCTATATGAGTCCTGTCAGAGCTGTAACCCTCTTCATTGCTCTCTCTTGAATGCCTGTTCTGTTTTTGTCAGAAAGTTTCGATTTCTAATGCTTGAGTGGCAACGTTTTTCAAAAAGTTTCCATATAGTTATAAAAGTGTTATAAGATTTATTATAACTTGTTTCTGTAATTCATTCACTCAATAGATATTTGTGGCACCTGCGCTTCCACACATAGACACACATAGAACCTCTACCATGTCTACAATCTCCTGTGGATTTTCAAAAAACAACAGACCTGATCCTTTCTTATGTTTCATTTTAATGTGAATATTGTTCAAGTATTACCTTAACATGACAGGTTCTGAAAATCTGAAGTAGATCTGTATCTATGAACTTTAAAATTATTTTATAATCTTATTTTAATAGAATTGATTTACTATTAATTCTGTGTGTCTTATGATATACATTTAAACTATATTCCACAAAGAAGGAGCCCATAGGTTTTTACTAGATGCTAAAAGGACCATGACACAAAAAAGATTAAGAACCCTTAAAGAACATTACCCAAAAAGTAAAGGAAAGACATGGCAGATCTAAACAGATCACAGTACATTAAAAATAAGGAATTATTAAGGAAAATCAGGAAGCATATAGTAATAGATAGAGCATTTAACTCTGAGTTAGGAAAACCTGAGCACTACTTAAATCTCTTATATATATTTATTAGCTCTATGACTTTGGCCACGTCACTTGCCCTCTTTGGGCCACAATTAATTCATTTCTGAAATTAATTTCCATATGAACTCAGTGGCTTCTGACTCTGTGAAGCTCTAAATCTAAGATCCTCTGATTCTGTTGACCTAAGAACAAAGTAAATAGACTAGTCTTGTGTGAGAGCAAGAAAAAATCATGTGAATCTCTGATAGTCTTGCAAATTTCAAGAGGATTCAATGGAGTCCCCACCACCTAAAAAAACAAAAAAACAAAACAAAACAAAACAAAAAGTTGAGTAAACCTTCTGTGATAATGAACTAGAAGAAAAAAACAAGAACTAGAAAAGATAGGGAGGAACTAATAGATTTTTATCTAGATGAAGAGGGTTGTAGCTCTAATAGGACTTAATGAATTCATAGGAGCAGGTAAACATTTGAGAATTCCAATTAGCAAGGGTATATATGATATTTTTCAATATTTTTGAACATATGTAGTGATCAGTTTACCTCAAAAGTGTCTTGTGTGACAATGCTCCAATGAAATGGTAAGATTTTGTTGTACTATTTTGTTTGGTGAGACAGAAACCTTCAAACAAAAATCTTAGGAGAGGAGAACTTGTATTTATCATTGAATTGCAGGCATGACTTTATGTTTTAAAAAAAAGAGGAAGAGGAGGAGGAGGAGGAGAATAAGGAGGAGGAAAAGAAGGAGGAGGAGGAAGAAGAGGAAGAGAAGAAGAAAAGAGGAGGAGGAGAAGGAAGAGGGAAAAGAGAAGGAGGAGGAAGAGGAAGAGGAGGAGGAAAAGAAAAAAGAAGAAGAGGAATAGGAGGAAGAAAAAAAAAAGAAGAAGAGGAAGAGTAGGAGGAAGAGGAAGAGAAGGATGACGATGAGAAAGAGGAGGAAGATAGAAAGAAGAGGAGGAGAAAGAGGAGGACAAGAAGGAGAAGGAGAAGAAGAAATTCTCTTTCCTACAATTTGGCCTTGTCACTGAGGAGGGCAGTGCAATGCTTTCAAAAAAAATATTTCAAATACAAAAAAGTCCAATCCCACTCCCACACTCAAGGAGGTGAGGATTTATTTATATAAGTGTGTGCATACACATAAGTATGTATATATAAATATAATAAATCTAATAATATATAATTATAATAACATATTTATAATATTACATATGTGCATTATATATATATGTATGTATATAAATAAAGTGTTTAAACACAATGATCTTAAGGGATTAAAACATCGCTTATCTCCTCCCTTTTTAGATTCAGTAGTTTCATGGTCAGCTGGTGAGGATAGCAATTTTCTGATGTTGTGCTCTGTCTTCTAAAAAGGCTTTTGTTTACACTAGGTATTTAAACGTTCATTGCAACTGGGGATTGTTTAAACTAGGTATTTAAATGTTCATTGCAACTGGAGATAGATATGTAATCAGAGGTATGCTGAAGTCAGCTCAAACCAATGGCCAATTGTTAAATTTTCAATATGAACATTTATATCTCAAAAATTATCACAAGATATAATTTGTGGCTTGTTTTATTGTTTTATTTATGATCTAAATTCAGTGTAGAAATGGGGGGGATGTTAAAATGAAGAATAAACTTAAAAGTATATCTGATATCGTTTCCCATCCCAGATAAATATTTAGCAGCACATCCCTGAATGTATTTCTATTTGCCTTGATAATTACATTTGTAAAAATAGATTTTGCAATTTCATATTAGACTAAATATGTCCAGGTAGAATTTTTTTCTCAGTAAATTATAAATTTTACCTAAGATTTCAAATCAGTGTACATTTTATTTAGTATGCTTGATTAATATTCCCTTTTTTCTAGGAAAAGAAATTTGTGCATATGATTAATCAGAACTATGATTTACCAAAATGTCTTCTTGACAATATCCTAATTTTCCAGGGTTTAGAAGTAGGGAGTGTTTGATAAAAAATCTCCTTAGCACTTTTAGTCCAACGTACAGATAAATAGTTCTGGCAAGATGAAAACAATTCACACAGATTTACAGAATCATTTTATGCAAGGCACTATTCTGAATACATGAGGTACAGAATTGTACTAAACATTTTCTGCCATTTTAGGATATAAGTCAAGTACATGACATGTACGAAATTCATCATTCCATAAGTATTTATTAAGTACCAACTATATGTCAAGAACAATGCTAACATATAGGGATTCAAATACAAGAATTTAAATAATTTCTACTCACAATGAGCTCATTTTAATAGGAAAGAGAACAAATACATTAAAATATAACAGAAACATAAAGTTCATAAATGTAAACATTAATATGTATGTGTTTGTACATATATTTATTATAGTAGTGAAATACAAGTTACTATGGGAGTTGAAGGAAGGGGAGAATGGAGAGACTTCATGTGGAAAATAATGCCTCACAGTCCTTTTTGTACTGACAAGAAACTGGAAACTGAGTGGATACCCATCATTTGGAGAATGACTGAATAAGTTATGGTAAATGAATGTTATGTAATGTTATTGTTGTTTAAGAAATGATCAGCAGGATAATATTAGAGAAACCTGGAGAGGCTTACATGAACTGATGCTAAAAGAAATGAGCAGAACCTGGAGATCATTGTAATGAGAGAAAGGAAAGGGGGAATCCCATTTGTCGGGGCATAGATCCCATGAGGCGCAGTGTCCCCTGTAAAATGAATTTACAGGCCCGAAAACCTAGATTGATAAATAAAAGGTTTATTGTAGGAATTTGGAAGTAAAGCTCAGTTAGACACCAGGGCCAAAGGTGGCCGTTGGCTGGCAGGGACCCTTACATGGCCGGAAGGATACCATGCGTTGGCTGGGAGGGCTCCTGCAATGAAGGCGTTCCAGTTTGTTTTTTTTATACCTAGAAGATGATGGGCGGTATACCCCTAAGTTCTCGGTGGGCTTTTCAGTTAGCCCAGATCAGGTGAGGGCTGGGGGAAGCTGAGCTGAGAGTGGAGGGCTGGGGCCGGGTATTCAAAGGGTGCCTTTGACCAGAATTTGTGAATCAAGGTCAGTCATGGGTTGGGCAATTAGGAATCTTAAAGGAACCCCAACCCTCATCAATTGTACATGGCAACAACAAAAATTATATGATGATCAATTCTGATGGCTGTGGCTTGTTTCAACAATCCAGGCCTGTTCCAAATGATCTTGTGATGAAGAGAGCCATCTACATCCAGAGAGGACTGTGGGACTGAAAGTGGATCACAACATAGCATTTTCACTCTTGTTGTTGTTATTTGCTTGCACTAGTTCTTTTCCCATTTTTTTCCTTTTTGATCTGATTTTTCTTGTGTAGCAAGATAATTGTGTAAATATGTATGCATATAATGGATTCAATATATATCTTTGTCATATTTAAAATATACTGGATTGCTTGCCATTTAGAGGAGAGGGTTAGGAAAAGGTGGGGATTGGAACACAGGGTTTTTATAAAGGTTAATGTTGAAAAACTATCCATGTATATATTTTGAAAATTAAAAAGCTTTAGTAAAAATAAAAGAAAAAAGAAAACAAAAAGAAAAAATAATGCCTGAATTGCATCACAAGGGAAAAGAGGAATTCCATGAGGCAGGGATTAGGAGATAATTCTTTCCCAAGCATGAGAGATGGTCAGGGCTAAATCGCAGAGATAAAAGATAGATGATATTAGTGATGAAATGAATTTAGTTTGGATAAATTTCAGTGTGTGGAAGAAAAAGTTCAATATCAATTGAAACTAAAAAGTTTTGTGTAGGACTTTTAAACACTAAACAGAGGCCTTGTTCCTAGGGATCATAGGAAGTCACTAGAATTGATTGAGTAGCAGAATTAATGATAAGATCTTTTTTTAAGGGAAATCATTTTGACAGCAATGTGAAGGATGGTGTAAAGTGGCAAGAGGATTGAAGCATGGAGAATAATTACAAGGCTTTTGAAAAAAAAAAATCTAGGAGACCCTTCCACATTGTGGGATACAGTGTGCCCAGTTGTAAAATTTGGAACAAATATTAATCATAGGCTATATATAGATCAATGTTAAGTAAAAAATACTTTTTTACTTTTAATAAAATACATTGCCCATTTTACATAAGAGAAACTTATATTAGTTCTAGAAAGGACTTTAGATCATTTCAAAAGTCTGAGGAAAGCGTACTAGATTCTGGAGTCTGGAGGATCTGAGTTCAAATCTCATTATTGACACTTATTAGCTATAATATCACAGGCAAGTCATTTAATCTTAGTATCTTAATTTCCCCATCTGTCAAAAAGGAAAAAAACAATACTTACAATCCAGACTTCACAGGTATTATGAAGAAAGAATTTGCCAACTGTCATGTGCTGTATTTATGAATAGTTATAATAGTTACTGAATTAAAATTAGAAGACTTAGTAGGAGAGAAATGTTCATAGTAACCACATTCATTTATTTGAAGGTCTTCCACAGGGAAGTGATTAGATTTGTTACTTGGTCTCAGAAGGAAAAGAGAACTAAGAATAAGGACATAAAATTAGGAAATAAGGAAAGTATCTTAATAGTTAGAGCTCTCCAAAATTGGAATGAGCTGTCTCAGGAAGTGGTGGGTTTCCCCTAACTTGTTACAGAAGGCGTTCTTATTCAATAAGGTTTGGGCTATATAACTTTGAGATTCCTTTATACCCAGAACCCCTGGGCTTACTCATTTTTATCAATATAGATGAGGAAATTGAAAATTAGAGAAGTGAAATGACATAAACAAAGTTTCAATGTAGTTGTCAGCATAGCCAGGATTAGAACAAAGATCTACTGACTTCTATTCAACTATACCAGCTCATTGTTTTTGTTTGTTTGTTTGTTTGTTTGTTTTTTATTCATGAATCAAAGAGACAAGAATCTCAGTAAATCCTCAACTGTCTGGAAAGAGACAGATAGTAAAAAGTGTCATGACAGAAACAAACATTTCTACTAGCACCAGTGAGAATGGCAAAACCCCTAAAATAAAACAGACTGCATATTAAAATTATTTTAAATAGAATGCCTATAAGAGCCCTTATGAAAAATAAAATATTTTTGAATCTATTTGTATATGAAAGTGATAAATCAAAATTAACTAGCACTTTGTATTCAGCCAAAACCAGAGGGAGCCTGAAAGCTATAATCCTTACAATAAGTAATAACAAACAATCTGGAACTCCATAAAAAAGTTACAATAGAAACAATAATTTAAATGCAGAATAGTCATCAATAGCATGAAATGTTATGTTAAAGTCACAATGATTTCTATGGCCTTTCCCCACCTCTATATATCTCCCCAACTCAATTTATATTAGTAATAAAAACTTGGACTCTTAAAAAAAAAAAAAAAAAGCCTAATCAGAATCATAGGTTTAAAGCTTAAGAGAACCTTTAAGTCTATCAATACAATACTTTCGTTTTATAGAGCAGGACATCCATTTCCAGAGATATTAAGTGACTTGTCCACAGTCACAGAGGTAATAATTTAAGCCCTCTGACTCCAAATGTAGTCTTCCTTCAGTGCATCACATAAACCAAGTTTTTAATTTTTTGGTATTAAACCAAGATAAAAATTCTAATTTGTATTAGAACTAAAAAAATTTCTTCACGGGAACAGATCTACCTGAGACAGGAATATTTTTTCTTCTTTTTTTTTTATATTAAATCTTTTTTTATTTTCAAAATATATGCATGGATAAATTTTCAATATTAACCCTTACAAAACCTTGTGTTCCAAATTTCCCTCCTTCCCCCCACCCTCCCCCAGATGGCAAGTAATCCAATATATGTTAAACATGGTAAAAATATATGTTAAATCCAATATATGTAAACATATCTATACAATTATCTTGATGCACAAGAAAAATTAGATCAAAAAGGAAAAAAATGGAAAGAAAACAAAATGCAAGCAAACAACAAGAGTGAAAATGCTATGTTATGATCCACACTCACACAGTCCTCTTTCTGAGTATAGATGGATCTCTTCATCACAAGATCATTGGAACTGGAATCAATCATCTCATTGTTGAAAAGAGGCATGTGAGATAGGAGTTTCTAATTATGATCAGATGATCAGATAATTTCCAGGGCATATGAATTGACTAGACAAACAAGAAATGACATAGCAGCAACTAAACTATGTATGTTAGGGGACTATTTGATGACAGCTAGAACCCATTCACCTTCCATCTATCCATATTCTGCATGCATGCTAATATTTATATGTCTCTCTACCACTGGGCAACTTGATGGCACAGTGCACTGAACCTGGAGTCAGGAAGTCTCACCTCTGCAAGGCCAAATGCAGCCTCAGAAACTTACTAGATTATGATCCTGAGCAAATCATTTAACTCTATTTACCTCAATTTCTCATATATAAAATGAATAGAAAGGAAACGCCAAACCATTCTAGCATTTTTGCTAGGAAGACCCTAAATAAAATCACAAAGAGTCAAACAAAACTGGACAACTCTACCATAAATACTCTTTGAGAGCAAAAACTGTGTGTGTGTGTGTGTGTGTGTGTGTGTGTGTGTGTGTGTGTGTGTGTGGAAGGGGGAGTATAAGTGTGGCTTTGTGGGTATATAGGGATATTTTCCCTTTCTTTTTTATCCCTGCTTCTTAGCATAAGGTCTGGTATTTCATAAGCACTTAATAAATTCTTACTGACTGAAGTTCAGAAGAGACACAAACCAGCCCGACACAGTTAGCATTAACAAGTTAACTAAATAAATGTTTGTTAATTAGCAGATTTACTGTACTTTGTGTATCACAGTGTTTTAAGGTTCAGAATAGATAGATTGATAAGAAGGCAGAAATAGGCAAAGAGACGCAGACAGTATTTATTAAGCACTTGATATGAATTAAAAGTTAGAGATACAAACACAACAAGAAAGAAAGTTTCTGGTCTCAAGGAGATAACATTCTTATGGAAGAAGAACAATGTGTAATGGAGAGATTAAAATGTGGGGATCACCATGAAGTTCTCTTTGCAGGCAAACTGAGGAAAAGTACTAAGGCAACCCAGGATCAGAGTTCAAGTTTAAGGTGGGAATGAAGGATAATTGCAAGAATATGAAAACATGAATGGAAAGTGGTATAGAGGCCTATTTTTCTGACAGGATAAGGTAAAAACTCACCTATTAGAGTTGGAAGAGCCAGGAGCATATCCTTTTGAAGGTCAATCTATTGCTCCTTTTTATTGTTTCTTGAAATAAATAAGCCATCATAATCCATAATTACTTGTTAAGTATCTGCTATATTCAGAATACTGTAATATGCTATATGATCTAAAAAGCAATATAACAATAATCAATAATTATATCTAGCAACTACATAGTGTTTTAAAATTTGCAAAATCATATATACATATATGTATGTATGTGTATAAATTCATTTATTTCTTACAACAACTCTGGGAGATTAGTATCCCACTTTATAAGAAAACTAAGATACAGAGGCGTTAAGTGACTTGTCCAGTGTCACACAACTAGCAAATGTCTGAAGTACTTTCAAACTCATATCTTTCTAAATGCAAGTCCAGTACTCTGGGGCCCCTAGCTGCCTACAAGAGCATGTCCACAAATGTTTTGTCATCATCAATCTGGGGAAGAAGATATAGATATTATAGATATAGATAAAGATGTAAATATAGGCTATAAATGTATAAATGTAAATATATTATAGATATAGATAAAGATGTAAATATAAGTATATACATACATATACACATACATGTATATACATATATCTAATTTTTTTTAAATGTAAGATCAGGTATGTAAGATGCCTCATGAGGAATACAACGAGTAAATCCTACAGAATTCTATAGACAGCTATGATCTGTGAAGGTTGGTCAAGAATACTCAAGTTACATCTTGAGTACTCCAGTTTTCATTAGAATATAGAATCATAAAAGAATATAATAGTTAGAAGTGACCTGAGAGTTTACCTTATCATTAGATCTGAAATTTCAATTAGAAGCACAAATGCCCAACATCACTGATCATAGCATCTTCTAATTAAAATTAGAAATCACCTTAAGAGTCATTTAGTTCAATACCAGCTCAATTTATAGATGAAAAAAATAATACTGCCCAAAATTAAGAGAGTTGCTTGATCTCACAAAAGACACACAGGTAAGTAGCATGGTACATCAGCTTGTGGGGGTTAGAATCAGATGATCTACATTACTGATCACAAAATAGAAGATTTTGATTACATCAAATTAAAAAGCTTTTGTATAAACAAAACTAATGCAAACAATATTAGAAGGGAAGTAACAAATTGGGAAAAATATTTTTTAGAGTTAATGTGATAAAGGCCTCATTTCCAAAATATATAGAGAACTGACCCTGATTTATAAGAAATCAAGCCATTCTCCAATTGATAAATGGTCAAAGGATATGAACAGACAATTTTCAGATGATGAAATTGAAACTATTTCCACTCATATGAAAAAGTGTTCCAAATCTCTACTGATCAGAGAAATGCAAATTAAGACAACTCTGAGATACCACTACACACCTGTCAGATTGGCTAAGATGACAGGAACAATTATGATGAATGTTGGAGGGCATGTGGGAAAACTGGGACACTGATGTATTGCTGGTGGAATTGTAAAAGGATCCAACCATTCTGGAGAGCAATCTGCAACTATGCCCAAAAAGTTATCAAAATGTGTGTACCCTTCGACCCAGCAGTGCTACTACTGGGCTTATATCCCAAGGAAATACTAAAGAAGGGAAAGGGACCTGTATGTGCCAAAATGTTTGTGGCAGCCCTTTTTATAGTGGATAGAAACTGGAAATTGAATGGATGCCCATCACTTGGAGAATGGTTGGGTAAATTATGATATATGAATGTTATGGAATAGTATTGCTCCGTAGGAAATGACCAACAGGATGAATACAGAGAGGTTTGGAGAGACTTACATCAACTGATGCTGAGTGAAACGAGCAGAACTAGGAGATCATTATGCACTTCAACAACAATACTGTATGAGGATGTATTCTGATTGAAGTGGATATCTTCAACATAGAGAAGATCTAATTCACTTCCAGTTGATCAATGATGGACAGAATCAGCTACATCCAGAAAAGGAACACTGGGAATTGAGGGTAAATTGTTTGTATTATTGCCTTTCTACCCAGGTTACTTACACCTTCGAAATCCAATTCTTACCGTGAAATAAGAAATTTGGTTTTACATAGATATTTTGTATCTAGGGTATACTATAACACATTTAACATGTATGGGATTGCCTATCATCTAGGGGAGGTAGTTGAGGGAGGGAGGGGAAAATTTGGAAAAGTGAATACAAGTGATGGTGTTGTAAAAAAAAAATTACCCATGCATACGTGCTGTCAAAAAAATTATAATTATAAAATTAATTTAAAAATTAATAATAAAATAAAATTTAGCATTAGAAAACCAGAAAAAAAAAAGAATCAGATGATCTAGATTTGAATCCTAACTCTATATCATTAGCAGCATTTTCAGCATTAGCTTTAATATAGCATTTTAAGTTTTACAAAGCACTTTCTATGAGGTATGTCATTTGAGGCTCATAGCAATCCTGCCAGGTAAGAGCTATTATCATTCCCATTTCACCATTTTTACCAAATTTAGTCTGGGTATGTTGTGATTTGCCAAGGATCATCTAGCTAATGAGTCTAAGATTTGTATTTCCTGATTCCAAGTCCTCTACTCCACCCTCTATGCCATGTAACTGCCATGTGACTGTGGACAAGTCACTTAAACAGTCTCAGGCTCATTTTTCTCATCTTCAAAATAAAAGGGTACTTTTCAGGAAAGGATATTAGAATTTTGGAAAGGGCAGAGTTAGAACTCCAACCAAAGTCATCTGAATGCAAATCCAAGTTTTTCTCAAAGTCAGCATCAGGCTGACTTCCTAACCAGTAGGGGCATCTGCTTGGAGAATCCCAGGAATAGTTCTCACCTTGTTGATCCCCAAATGCTATATTCTGTTTTACTAATAAGAGGTTATATAGTCCAATAGATTATTTGAACACATTCGGATAACTGAGCATAGTAAACTCCTGAATTGGATTTATGGACCTTAAAGGATTTCTATTTTTAAACAAAATCTTGGAGTTCAAGGGTAAGCATATCTCTACCTGGTTCTATGCTGCTTAAAATTTTTATCAGTAACTCAAACTATATCAAGATATTGATGGCATAATCATCAAATATGGAGATAATATAAAGCGGAGAGAGAGTTGATTCAATGAATGATTGTCCAGATGCAAAAAGATTTTGGCCCATATTAATCTAGAAACCTACATATTATCTGCATTTTATTATATTTTATTTGTTTCTTTCAAATATTTCCCAACTTCATTTTAATTTGGTTCAGGCTCCATTTAGTAGTATGTATCATGGGCTGCAAACATAATGCCTCTGGGCTAGAACATGGGGTTGAATCTAATAAGATGATCTGCAATAGGGATAAATATAAAGTTTTCTACTGAGATCCAAAAAAATCATAATTATAGGATAGGAGGAACATGATTGAATAGCAGTTTGCTTGAAAAAAAACACTGGAGATTTTGGTAGTTTGCAAATCTAATATAATTCAGCAATGTGATTGTAGCTAAAAGAGCTATTATAAACTTGGCTTCATTGAGAACCATAGTTTCCAGGAATATGAACATTATTGTATTTCTGCATTTTGCCTTGTTCAGGCTATATCTAGAGTGACATATTAAGTTCTAGATGTGACAGTTTTAAAAAGACATTGATACACTGTGTAAGATCCAAGAGAGGCCACAAGGATGGTGAAGGGCCTTGAGTCTGTTATCATTTGAGAGACTTCAAATGAACTTGGATAATTTAACCTAAGGAAAAGAAGAACCCAAGGAGATAGAATATTTGACAGAGTATTTGAAAGGATATTATTTGGAGGATGGTTTATCCCTAAAGGGGAGAACAAGAAGCAGTAAATAAAAGTTTCAAGAAGGCAAGTTTTGGCTTGACTTTAGGAAAACAAAACAAAACACACACAAAAAAAAAAAAAAAAAAGCAACAACCAACAATTAGATCTACCCAAAGGCCAATGGGTTCTCTCACT
This sequence comes from Sminthopsis crassicaudata, assembly GCF_048593235.1. Lineage (NCBI taxonomy): Eukaryota > Metazoa > Chordata > Mammalia > Dasyuromorphia > Dasyuridae > Sminthopsis > Sminthopsis crassicaudata. Next base: position 503,870,150 of record NC_133619.1, on the reverse strand, counting down.
TATGGTAGGTTCCCCATCCAACTTTCATTATAGATAGATGTGCTGCCCTTTAAGTACATTGTGAATTCAACTAGAGAACAAATGAAGTCCCTTTCAACTCAAAAATTCTATAATCCTAGGACCTCACTTTTGTAAGTATTCATCTTTCTATGAACACTGGCTTTTCTAATAGCTAATTATAGCATTTAGATAATGCTTTAAGGTTTGCAAAGCAATTTACATGTGCTATTTCAACTAGTTCTCACAACAAACCTGGAGGTAAGACTGTTCTTCCCCCATCTTACACATAGGCAATTGAAACTGAAAAAATTAAGTATCATCACTGGGGCCATACAGCTAGCAAATGCCCATGCCATTTACCTTCCCACCCTATCTAGGCACAGATTGAATGATTTAACAATTAACTAATTAATTAGTGTTAACAATTTCTTTCTACTGGTAATGTCTTCTTCACTGTATTTCATAAGATATCTTAAACATCATTCAGTCCAAACTACGCATTTCACAAATAAATAAAGCACAACCAAGAGTGAGGTTACAAGTGGCCTAAAATTTCCCATAAAATTAGCTGATAAGACCATGGCTAAAACCCAGTTATTTTAAAGTGATTGCAGTGTTCATTCCACTACGACACTGTAAAATAAGGAATTGTGACACATTTTCATATAGCCACACTATTCTTTTCTTCCTTGGACCTTACATAGTACTTTCTACTTTTCCTTTGGGACGGTTTATAGTGCATAATATATTTATTTATATATTCACTGCCAGTCTGTAAGTGCCACAAAAGAAAGAAATTGTATTTTATTCATCTTTTTATCTCTATTTCCATTATCTTGAATGGTACTCTGTCCATAAAAGAGACTTAATAAATGGGTGTTGAATGAAATTATGGAACTGAATAAAGTTTGTTCATAATCATTCCCTATACAAGATCATCCTCTAACTAAATAATTAGTAGATAAACTCCCCCTATCATAAGCAGTGAGATTTCTCTCTTAAAGAAAAAAAAAGTAAATCATGATTATGAATGGCCATGATTATAAACACCTTTCTTGGCAAAGAAGGTTTACTTAATAACTTTGTACTTGATATTCATTTAAGAATGATTGGATAATATTTAAAGATAGAGGTCAGTGAAATTTCAATGAAATCACATTTTATATTCACATCAGTGTCTCTGAATAGATGACAAAGAAAAATGCTATTATCCTTACAGTGAAAGACATTAATAATCACTTGTGTACTGCATTGTGGAAAATGTTTTTATGAAATCTAGTGCTCTTATAAAACTTCAGCAACATATTACAACACTCAAAAACCACTTGAAAGTCAATGTAAAAACATCTATTACTTCCATAATTTGGTTCTCTTCACATTGACTCCTTTGTAACACTTCAGATTATTGAAAACCAAAATAAATACAGAAATAACACAATAAAGCAAAATAAATACAGTTTAAACAAATTCAAAGATCTTTTTCTCTGATTTCAAGGGTTTTTAATTCCTAACGAGTTTTAAATTTGTATATAAAGGCCAGAGAAAATTATGGTATCAAATTCTATTTGATACCACCATTGGAGAACTTAATCTGGTTTAATCCAGCAATAGCATTGTTTTGGCAATTCCCCCTAATACTCTTCCATACCTTCTTTAAAAAGAAACATAATTTGTCATAGTATCAATTTGTTTTGAACCATAAAGTGCTAAGAAAACTTTGCAAAGACCAAGGGCTGAAATAATCATCCCTCAACCAGGTCACTCTCCCCCTTGTGCCATTGGTGAGTTATTCCTGGGGACTCTGCTTTTTGTTTAAGGGATCCAGTGTGGCCAAGTTTCATTACTTCTTGGTTTTTAATATATAAATTTCAAATTAATGGTCCCTTGATGCTACACAAGAAGTACCCTCTATTAACATCATCTTCCCTGCACTCTATCACTTTTTGGTTCCCTTGTGCTGGCTCCATAATTCCATTCAACACCCATTCATTAAGTCCCTCTTATTGCCAGAGCACAGATAGTGTTGATAGAGACAAAAAGATGAATAAAATATAATCCCTTTCCTCTGTGGAGCTTATAGAAGCAAATATATATATAAATTTTAATACACATTGCTTTATGAATCGATCGAAGAGAAAAACCAGAGCAAAAGTGAAAAATCATGAGAGAGGAAAAAACAGAAAAAAGAAGTGAACATAGCATGTGCTGATTTACTTTCAAATTCCATAGTTCTTTTTCTGGATGTAGATGGCATTTTCTGTCCAAAGTCTATTGGGATTGCTTTGAATCACTGAACCACTGAGAAGAACTAAGGTTTTCATAGTTGATCATTGTATATTGTGTACAATGTATTCCTAGTCTGCTTGTTTCACTCAGGTTTAGCTCATATACATTTTTCCAAGCCTTTTTAAAATCAGCTTATTCATCACTTTTTATAGAATAATAATATTCCATTATCTTGATATACCACAACTTACTCATCCATTCCCCAATGGTAGGCATCTATTCATTTTCCAATTCTTTGCTACCACAAAAAGAGGTGCTACAAACATTTTTTGTATATGTGGGCTTTTTATCTTCTTTATGATTTCCTTGAAATACAGACCCAGGAGTAGCACTGCTATGTCAAAGGGTATACACAGCTTGATAGTCCTTTGAGCACATAGTTCCAGATTGCTCTCCAGAATGATTGAATCATTTCACAACTCCACCAACAATGAATGCATTAGTGCCCCAGTTTTCCCACATCCTCTCCAGCATTTATCATTATTTTTTCCTGTCATTTTAGCCAATCTGAGAGGTACATCTCAGGTGGTACCTTGGAGTTGTTTTAACTTGCATTTTACTAATCAATAGAGATTAAGAGCATTTTTTTTCACTATACTTCCAAGTATAGGTGACTTTAATTTCATCATTGGAGTATTGTCTATTCATGTCCTTCAACCATTTATCATTTGGAATGATTAGTATTCTTACAAATTTGACACAGTTTTTTATATATTTTAGAAGTGAGACTTCTCAGAAACCTGATTATAAAGCTTTTATAATCATTTTCCTTTTAACCCTGTTTCTGTTGGGTTTGTTTGTGCAAATACTTTTTAATTTATTGTAATAAAAATGGCCTATTTTACCTTTCATAATGTTCTTTAGTTCTTCTTTGGTCATAAATTCCTCCCTTCTCCAAATATCTGATAGGTAAATTATCTCTTGCTCTCCTGATTTGTTTATGGTTTTATTTACCTTTATTTCCAAATCATGTATCCATTTTGACCTTTTTTTTGTATGTTGTGTAAGATGTAGGTATAATGTAAGCTTCTTGAAGACAAAAATTGTCTTTTTTTTCACCCCTAGCAATTATCACTGTGCCTAGTACATAATAAACACCTGATAAAAGCTTCCCCCTTCTTCCATTCCTAAAAATCTCCTTTCTCTGATTATTATGTATTTTGATTTATACATTTTCACTGGTTACAAATATCTACTTTAAGTTTATATTCATAAATTTCAATTAGATTTTCTTTCATTACATATGTGCAGAAAGGTACATTAGGGAATAGACAAAATATAGTTTGTATGAACCACGGTTTCTATTCCTATCAAGCTTCCAGTAAGTGAATAAAGTGAATAAAAAAGAGTGGCAGAAAGTATCAACAGGTGCTATGGATAGAATATCATACCTGGACTCAGGACAACCTGATTTCAAATCTGGTCTCAGATACTAAGCTCTGCCTTGGTCATAGTCACTTAATTCTATCTACCTGAGTTTTCTCATCTGTAACATGTGAGACTCTTCTAGTACAATAAATATCTGACAAATAATGACATTTTTAGGGGTGGGAAATAAAAAAAGAAATAGAAAATGACTCCAGTATCTTTGCCAAGAAAGGCTCAGATGTCTGAAGTAACTGAACAATGAGAGAAACTAGTGGCTGTGTAATGCCCCAGAAACAGCTAGTAGATAAACCATCTCCATTTTGTGACTTCCTCCAGGAAGTGGTCAGAATTCTGGAATGGATAACACAGATTGCAAAAAGATGATAAGAGTAGATAGAGTCCAGTAGGTTAGGAAGAAGATAGGCATCCTAAAGTAACGAGTAGTGAAACATTAAAATTAGGTTATGTATAAACAGATATGAAGACAAGCAAAGCCAGAATGAAGGAAATAGCCACGCAAATGGGTTTATGACAACGTGAAATATTAGGTTTGGTGTGAATGAAAGTAAGAAAAATAAGGAGCATCGTGTAGCATGATCTGGCTGGAGTACAGATCATGAGCAGAAGAGTAATAATGGGTAGTAAGTCTAGAAAGATGGATTCCGGCTAGATGACAGAGAGCCTGGAAAGCCAAACAACAGAAGGTAGCTGCTGAGTAGATGTTGCTTCCCAAAAGCAGCTGGCCCAGATTTCCTAAGTAAGAATTCTGTTCCTTCAGATTGCCTGCTTTTACAAGGCAAGATATAGCTATAATAGAGTCCAGTAAGCCATTGACATAACATGAGTCAACCAGAGAAGTTCTCTGGTCAAACAATTGAACTTTTTGCTTTCTAGCTCAGACTTGGTTATTTATATACCTGCATACCCAGAAAGATAAAGCTAAACTGGCTTGTAGGGCTCCCCAGCTGACTGCAAGTGCCATCTGCTGGACAACTTCCTATTACTTCATTACAAAAAAAGTCCTTAAAGGAGGTCTTTGATTGCAAATCAAATCAGAACTACCAATCATGTTAGTGACAAGAAGTTATAAGCAAATATGTCAGCATCTTCGGAATACTGACTCAGACTCTTGCTCATGTAATGAAGACATGGAATTTTGCCATGATAACAGAATGGCCAACAGTAGCTAAAATTTTGTTCTTTCCCCTGCAGTGTTTCTGGTACATTTTTAGGCTCTTAAAAAGAATTTTGATTATCTAAAGAATTAAGCAATCTATATACACTTTAGGAGCTCTACCTTCTCTAGAGGCATATTTATATAGATTTTTTTATGTCTATAAGGGTCTATACCTCAGAAATAGGATTAAGGTCACCTACTCAATAGATAAAAGATCTGAGGTTCATTACAGACCTGCATAACTGAACAATTCACTATCCTGGTGAAGAACCAGACGTGGATTTGCTCATCTATATCAGGATGCTTCTTTTCAATTTGATCCAGGAACAAAAATAATAATTGATATTTAGATGGTCCTTTATACCTGTTTTCCCAAGAACCTCAGTGATTGGTTCAGTAACTTCTCTAATTAGTTGAGATTCTATAGCTGTCTCAGTCTTCTCAGTTAACAGCCACCATTACTACCTTCACAGCATTGTTAAAATTATTTGAAAATGAAATTACCTGAGCCAACATGCTGCCAGGCTAGTAAACAGTTCACAAATCTGTTGTTAGTATAGCCTCACCCCTCTGACTTACAGAAGAACCCAATGAATCCCGAATCTTCTTGAATGACTCTTTTCAACCAAAGGTCTCCCTAGCTTTCACTCTCACCTGTTATAGTAACTGAATTTCATTTACCTCTACTTCATCTTGGCCTTCATATAAGATGACTCCATATCATCAGTACCTTATGATGAATATGCTTTGAGGCTAAGAAAAATATCCATGCCCTTCATTTGACTTCTCAAAGTCCAAATTTCCTACTCCTATTAACTAGAGAGGTAAGATAATAAACATTTATTTTGGTATTTACTATGTACCAGACAACTTTTACAAATATTATCTTATTTGATCCCTAGAACAATCCTTCAAAGTAAATATTACAGTTAAAAAATTAAGGCGAAGTGATTTGTTCAAGTTTACTTAATTACTAAATGTCTGAGACCAGATTTGAATTGAGGTCTCCCTGACTCTAGACACAGTATTTTGCTCATGATGCTACCTCTGATAAGAAATAATGCTAATTAACTTAAAGTCAAGAAATCCCCAAAACACAAGAGGAAATGAGGCAAAATTGCCAGCCATTGTCAGCAAAATCAGTGGCAGAGGGATATGCTTCCATTACACTCTTTTCTTAGTTAAAAAAAAAAAGTCATGCCAAAATTATACTCAGAACAAATATACAAGTATACAAGCTGTTTTTCTTCTTTCACTCCCCGTTAAAATTGTCAGTTCTTTCTTTCAAATTATACTGGATACATTTATACAGTTTGCAGTTCTAGGTTCCATATCATACAATGACTTTAGTTGCCCATAAAATTATAGAGCACATTACTCCAAATTTTACAAAATTCAAGAGACTACAATAGACTTTACTTATGTTCTCTATGTTCTAACTAAACATCAAAATCTTCCTCTCTATGTAAGTAGGTATACTCCCCTAATAAAAACAATAATTGAAATTGTGGCTCCTCCCTGGGTATGTTAAATATTTAACAATCTATACCACAGTCCTAGCCAACAAAAATGAGACTTTCTCTTTCACTCTTTTACACACACACACACACACACACACACACACACACACACACTGAGAGAGAGAGAGAGAGAGAGAGAGAGAGAGAGAGAGAGAGAGAGAGAGAGAGAGACATACACACACAAACTAATCACTTCACATTTTTCATGTTTTCTTTTTCTATAGTGGACTTCAGTGTATTCAATAAGTCTTTTCCAATTTTGTAATGAATTTCCAACTATTCTCTCTTTAGGGATCCCATTAGGGACTGGAAATACTCCTGGGTTTTAGGCAATTTACAATGGTCACAAAATCTTCAATCATTGCCTAATATGCACATGTCCATCCACTTCATAGTCTGGTGAATGAAAATGAATATGTTGTATAAACTCTAGAAGAATATTTAAGATAAGGTGGGGCATTGCTAATTTTCTTGATTTTTGTCTTGCACTGGATTTCTATGACTGACAAGGAGAAAATGAGGTTGATACCTTTGCACATCTCTGCCTCACTTTTAACCCAAGCATACTTAAGACATCATTCTTATGATATTATTGGTCCTCTTCAAGAAAGAAGGATGATGACCCTGGCAGAATTACTTAACTTCTGCTGAATGCAAAAAAAAAAAAAAAAAAAAAAACAACTTATTTCACTCTTCTATACACAATATGCCATTTTAGACTAACTATGGATCTCACCTCTGACTCTTACACATTGATCTGATTTTCCCAGCTGTCTAGGAAGAATGGATGCTGCCAGTAAGATATATGAGCTATCTTCTGGTTCACCAAGATTACCTACAAGCAAGGGACTGACGAACATCTATAATCAGTGAGGAAATTTCTAATAATTACCCCAAAATCTTCATGACTGGCCCCTCCAGCAAGATGTTGGGGTTTTTTTTTTTTTGCATTCACTCCAAGGTTTTCTCTTTCTCTGCTTTTGTTTATCAGCTCATCTCATTGCAGAATTAAAGTACTAAGTACCTGCTCATCTCCAACCTCATAATGAATTTGTCATTAAGAACTTGCTATGCAGCTGGCCACACTCTCTTTTCCCTAAAACAAGACAAAAGTATACAGTGGAAGTGACCCAGGATTAAAGTTTCAGGACAGCTAGATGGCATAGTGCCTAGATCATTGACCCTGGAATCAAAAGGATTTAAGTTCAAACATTAATTAGTTGTGTGACTCTGAACAAATCACATAATCCAAATCGCCTCCAAAAAAATAAAATTATCTAAAGAAGTGAATCAACATTAGAGAAGCAATATGAAAATATCCTAATAAAGAAAAACTCACAGGTTCAAAGGATTTCAATCTCTAAAGGACCTTTATAAAAACAAATTCATCTAGTGCATCCATCATTTTACAGAAAAGGAAATTGAGGTTCAGAAAGGAAAAATTACTTGTCCAAAATTATATAAGTAACAAAACTGCACTCCAGCCCAGGTGGGCTCTCTGGCCCTTACTACTTATATGAATGAAGCATTCTGGTAAATTAACCTCTGTGAATATTAATTCTAAATCCAAGATCTTCTGCCTCAAATATTGATATGTGTGATAGGAGTTGGAATTTAGGCCATTTTCATCAAAACAGACAAGGAGTCATTCATCTTGAATCATGAAGGAAAGATTGTCACATATGTTTTATCAGCCCATCAAACCTGCAAGACACAGGACAATCAGTTTCTCACTGTGCATAAAAAACATGACATGTCACAGATTTTATTTCAATATATATCTAATCCAAAAAAGAAAGAAATCAGAATATTATATTCCTTTTTTCTGTGTCTCAGAGCATACAAATCTCAATTCCAGGCTGTGCTGCTCATAATATGAATGGGTAATATATTACACATGTTTATATGGAAAGAGATTTCCACTAGAGACTATAGCCATAAAACAAGTCACTCGACAAAAAGAGCAAATGCACTTCTGAACCGTTGCTCCAGGACACCTAATAAGCATCCATTCAAGTTTCACCCTACACAAATGCTCTCACACTTGGGACCCTGACAAAAACTTAGCATAGCAGTAGCTAGATTGATGTGAGGGTAGTCTCATTAATATGAATGACTCTTGCACATGGTTTTTAGTCTTCCTCTCTTTTCCAAATCCTTGCATTCATTCAGTTCTGCAACAAGCATTTAAGTTCCTACTATGTAATAGGCACTGTGCTAGGCAAAGGAAACAGAAAGACAAAAAGTTAATACAGCCCCTGTTCTTCAAGTTGTTTACAATTTCCTTTTGTTGTCATAACAGAAGCAGAGGACCCCTGTTCAAATACTGTCTCTACCAGTTACCTTCTAAGTGATTTGGGGGAAATCTATTAATTTCTTTGGGTCTATTTCTCCAACTTCAATATGAGGTATTGGACATGGCCTCTCTAAGGACCCTTTTTCTAAAACCATGATCCCAGAACCCTATGCATACAAATAGATAAATACAAGGAAAACTGAGAAAATAGATTACTAATAGTTAGAAGGTATAGGGTGGGAAGGAATCTGGATCAGGCAAAGCTGCAGGGAGAATCTAGCATCTAATTTGAATCTTGAAGGAAGACAAGGATTATTTTTTATTCCCTCTCTCTTTGCTTATTGTCTACCTTCATGTATTGATTCTTGTCTTATTTCCTATAAATATGCCCAGGCCTGACATCCCTTCCAACTGTCTTTCTTTATCTCTTCAATTTCACAATCCCTTCTCCCCTCCCCTCTCAAATTGCAATTTCTTGTATCTACTTCTTCACATTTTACTCATTTCTCCTTCTGGCTTCTGACTCAATATCTGAACTGAAACCTTCTGTTAGGAACTCTGCCATCCTTGCATTCAACCAGACTGAGTCATCTTCCATTCTTCAATATCTTTTAACCTTAACCCCCATATTCAATCAGTTTCCAGGTCTTAAAAATTCCAAATTCACAACATCTTCCCCATCTGCATCCTCCTCTATTTTCATATGATCCTTATCCTAATTTAGTTCCTCATTTCCTCTCCTCTGAACTATTTCAATAATGTCTATATTGAGACCCATGCCTCTAGCCTCTCCCAATTTCCATTTCATTATGAACACAAAAATTCAGGTCTGATAAGTCACATGCTTAATAAATTAAATTCCATGCTTAATAAATTGAAAAGATTCGTTAAGACAAAATACAAATCCTTCCCTTTACTATTTAAAAATCCTTCATAATCTGGCTTCCAAATATCTTTCTAGAAAAGTTTTATATTCCTCGAGGAAAGAGGCAGCATGTGCCAACAAAGTCAAATCACTATCATCATGACTATCAATTACTCTTAGAAACTTATACAGACAGCCCAGTACTTTGAACCCCAAAATCTTAGAAATATCAGTTCTCTCCAGACCAGTGAGTCTGTGTACTTATCATTGAGGGAACAAATTATTGCAAATAAGGGACACACTTTTCTCATCAACACAAGCAATAATCATTCATCTGTTACCATGAAAAGGCAAATGGACATAAATGCCTTGATCTGTGTTCCTACAACCACCTTGGCCACCATCTCCCTTTCAACCCCAACGGAGATATCCTAGAAACCTGAATCCAAAAGCCTTGGAAAAAACAATGCCTACATCCCTTCAAATTCTACATATCTTTGCTGATCAATCAATAATCAAGAAGTACTTATTCAGTGATCACTATATGCAAGATATTGTAATGTTCTTTGTTTGATTTTCTTGGAGGTCTCTGGGAGCAGCCTTCCTTTCAGTTCAGTAATCACCTTGAGAGTAGACAGATGTTAAAGTCCAAATCCTTTATTATCTCTTTCAAAGTCTTGTCTCTTTTTCTGGGGCTCGAGTAGCTTTCTTAATAGTCTTCCAGAGTCTTGGTTTCAGTGAAGAAGCTAAGGAGTACAGCCTGCCAGTGCTGATGAAAATGGAAATGAATCTCTTTCCTTGGCTCCCAGAGCTTGAGCTTCCACCTTCAGTCCTTTGTCTTCCCTGCCCTCTGACTCTGTTGAGTTTGTCCCAGCTTATATGTTCTTTTATCATAAGTGTGAATCTTGTAGAACTATATTCAGTACTAAGCACATGTATTGAACTAGAGAACTATTAAGCACCATGCCAAATTAGATAACCATTGTCTTTATCAATTCCATTGAATTAGCTCCTTGTAAGAATCCTTGTTTCAAGTTCAGAATTTTGGCCCATAACAAGAAGATCCTAAGCACTGTGTATATGCAAATATAATTATTGAAACAATTCCTCTTTGCAAGTAACTAACATTTTAGTTATTAATGCTCATTTTCATCCCCAAACTGAAAAAAAAAAAAATATATATATATATATATATATATATATATACATACATATATATATATATTTTTTTTATCTCATTCAAAGTTGGAAGAGACCTCATAAGCCACAAATAGTAACCCTCTCAATTTATAAATAGGAAATCAAGGCATGAGGTTCAAACAATTTGCCCAGGTTACAATTATTGTCAATAGCAGGATTTGAGCCTAAATATTTAAATCCAGAACCAGTGTTTCTTCCACTCTAGTAGGCTTTGCCTCTCTATTTGATACCATTCACTCCTCTACCACCACCACCCCTATTCAACTGCAATCTGAAAATGAAATCTCAGAAAGCAGGTAGAGGAGAAAGAAATAATAAGTATTATAAGTGAGTACAAGGGGCAAGTTTTGTTGTAAAGGGAGCTGTTCCATTGTTCCTACTTACTTTGGAATTGACATGTCCATTACAAAGGAAAAGAAACTCCAAATAGTTGATCCCAGTTGTAACAGAGAACTTGGAATGCAAACATCAGGGACTGCTGAGAAAAAAGCTATATAGACTATAAGGTAAAAAAGGAAGTAAACCTATATAACCTAACTACCAGAAGTGTAACTAGCATAAATATAGCATTCCCTCTGGTCTACCCATCCAAATCTGTATCTGAAGAAAAACTACCCCAGATTCAACTATCCCATAATTCTTAGCACTTCACATTATACCTTACAAACACTCCATAATATGTCTATATATTAAATTTTATAATTATTATATTATTATAAACCACTTAACTAATATTATTTTAATGTGAATACTTGTTTAATGACTGACAATATTATAAGCTACTAGAAAAACTGAGCCACATTCAGAGTAATGAAGTACTAGAAGATATGAAGTACAGCTAAATTGCAAGATAGTATATATGTTCTTCTAGAAAGGTAAAATAAATGAAATAAAAAATTTAAGGAGTTGGCTTTATAATGTTCCAGAGATAGCAAGTCACATTATTTCATGGAATGATTGCCCATCTCACCTTAAATTGCTAATAATGAGAATGAACATAAACAATAGCTTACATGCCAACATCTATGAGAGGATAAAATTTGTGGACAAACTCTATAGAGAACAGCAAAATCCTGCAAACTCAATTAACATTTATATTCATGAATACTTAACAAAGCCAGTATGAAGGTGGGCACAAAGAATGACAGCAAAAATCATGTTGAAAAAATGTGGTTTCATCTAGAAATTAAGACAAAATTTTATTGTTGTTCAATCATTTCAGTCATACATAATTCTTCATAACTCTATTTGGGGTTTTCTTGGCAAAGATATTAGAGTAATTTAACTTTTTTTCCTCCAGCATATTTTACAGATGATAAATTAAGACAAACTCTATAGAAAACAACAAAATCCTGAAAATTAAATTAACACATATATTCATAGATAGTTATCAAAGTCAGTGTGAAGAAAGAATGACAGTAAAAATCATATTGAAAAATATCATTTCATCAAGAAATTAAGACAAAATTTTATTGTTTTTTTTGTGCAATAATTTCAGTTATAGCTGACTCTTCATGGTGCTATTTGGGGCTTTCTTGGAAAGGATATTAGAATATTTTAACTTTTTTTTTCAATTCATTTTACAGATGGGGAATTAAGGCAAAGATGGGTAAATGACTCATTCAAGATCATACAGCTAATAAGTCTGAGGCCAGATTTGAACTCAAAAAGATGAGTTTTCCTGGACTTCAGATCCAGTTCTTTGTCCATTGCACTACCTATCTGCTCCAGATTTTTATAAACAACTCAAAACCACATATCTTTGATCATTAATATTTTATTTAGAAAGGAGTCAGAAGATAAAATATATAGTGAGTCCTAAAAGGGAATCACAAAAAGTGAACCTGTTTCCATCTCAGGATGAGGAAATTATTGGTAACTGTAATTTCAAAATCATCTATTTCTTAACAGTCATCAACATTTTAAAAGACAGTCACTATCATATTAAATGAAAAAAAAAATCTAAGCCATATGTAACACATATCCTTCCAGAAGTTCTGACCTAACCAGTCAAACTTGAGAAAACTAGCATATACATGTGTAAAAAGAAATGGTTTCCAATGTCATTTCTTAGGAAATTTTAACTGATTCAAAACTATAGCTGCCACAAGGAGACCAGTAAAACCCAGGAACTGGTACAAGCATTTGATCATCTCACCAAGCAAGAAGATATGGCATCGAAGAACATCATAAGTTTAGAATGTGAGTTCATTACCTAAAAGATATGAGAGAGAATATAATTTTAACAATATACCACCCAATAAAACAGCAGAAGAGAGGGCAAAAAGCTTTAGTTTCTCAAAACTATTTTTATAAGACCACAAAACTTTTTTTTTTAATTTCCATTTTCTGTTGAGTCATTCCTCTGTGCTTTCTTTTTTATTTATTTATTTGTTGATTTCATGGATATTCACTTTTTCCCACTATGATAGGTTAGGCTACCTTTATGGACCATCATCATTACTTCACAATAGTATTGCGTTTATGTTCAGGAAAAGCCGACCATCTGGGTCAGAAGAAGTAGTAGATTTTCTTTTTAGTGCTATTAAAGATTGATCACCCTAGAGCCCTCTGTGACTATGTCTCTTGCAAGAGACATGGCAATATATAGAGGTGGTGTTCTGGATTTTATAAAACATAATTAAAACTGGCATTTTCTCCCCCTTTTTTGTTTCAGTTGTAAAATCCAGCAGCCCATATCTCTTTGAATGATTACCATAATAAAAAGACTACAAAATGCTTTTCCTATTAAATGTTAGGCAATGTTTCCTCTGTAACATAATTTCTAATACTCATATTTGTCACTTTCCTAAGTAGAGCATGGAATAAGCTATATTTAGTCAGATAAAGTAACTTGGGAAAGAGCAATGTTGAATTGTTTCTGCTTTTTCAACCAAATCCCTTTGGTGAATGTTGCCTTTTCTTAAGGCTCTTTATGCTCTCGCTTTACTAAGTGTAATTCCAGATTGGAATTACTTTGACTCAAAGAGTCAACACTATAATGCTCATACATTGCTAGTGCTTTCAATTGGTGATAATTCAGGCAGGCTGTGGATTTACAGCAGTTTAGAATAGCTTATTTTCATTTCACAAACATCATATTTAGTGCTGGAAATTGGCTGTTTCTACACAGTGAAATATTACATTTTAGCAACATATCTTGGCTCCTGTGAGTTTATATATACAGCTGTGTAAATCTACCTGGCAGCATGATTTTATTAGAAAACCAAGCCAGATCTAATGCATCTTGATAATGTGCCCTACTCTAGGGTCAGTGATGGACTTTGGTTAAATGTTAAAGCTCGTGTTTCTATCAAGATTCTGAAACACAAATTAAATGGCAATTTTTTCCATTCTACCCAGAAAAAAATTAATGCTGTTGTAAAGTGGAGAGGGGTCCTCATTACTATCAGCCTAATACAAGAGTTACATTTTATAACTTCCAGTAATAATGACTTGCTACAAAATGGCAGAATAGAGAGGACACAGACCAATCAACTAACAAATATTTGTTAAATTTCTATTCTGGGATTCAAAAAACAATAATCCTTGCCCCCAAAGTGTTTATATTTTTTCAGGGGAGACCACAGATACCTATACAAGTATATGAGAAATAAATACCAGGTAATTTGGGGAAAGGAATCATTAACATCTGCAGGAATCATTAAAGGTTACATTTTTATAAGTGGTGTTTGAGCTGAGTATTGAAGGAAATTAGGGATTCCATGATACAGGAGAACAAGGAATGTATTCCAGTCATTGGGATAAATGGGGCCCAGAGACAGAAGATAGAGTATAAGAAATAACAAGGCCAACAGAGCTGGATTGCTGAGAGGAATAATGTAGAATAATAATGTCTAATAGGAATAATGTATGAGACTGTAAAGTTTGATTAGTGCCAGGTTGTGAAGGGCTGGAGTTGGAGGTCAGAGTGATATGAATTCAAATCCTTCCTCTGACATTTAACCAGTGTGAGAACATGACACCATTTCTGGCATATGGACCAGTTAATTAACTCTCTCTGAGTTTTAGTTTCCTTACCTCTAAAATATTAAGGATAAGATGATCTCAAAGGTTCCCTCTGGTTCTAAATCAATTATCAATGTTTTATTATCCATGTTTTATTGTCTACTAAGTCCAAGACAGTGAAAATACAAAGATATAAATGAAACAGTCCCTATCCTCATAAAATTTGTATTCTACTGGATTGTATTGTTTTTGTACAGGGACATGTTCAGTAAGCAGCAATATCATAGTCAGTGATGATGGGAAAAATTGAGGCTGGTATATATTCTGCTGTATCATCCCAGGAAAGGTAGCTAGGGTAATTGTGTGTATTATGCACTTTCATTT
The DNA here is from genome assembly GCF_048593235.1 of Sminthopsis crassicaudata. Lineage (NCBI taxonomy): Eukaryota > Metazoa > Chordata > Mammalia > Dasyuromorphia > Dasyuridae > Sminthopsis > Sminthopsis crassicaudata. The sequence continues at coordinate 503,855,085 of NC_133619.1, read as the reverse complement.
TTTCTTAGCATCTCATGTGTTGTTGATACCTCTCAAATGACCAGGAGTTAGTCTCTTGATATCAGGCAATAAAAATTCTCTGCAGAATCATTTTCCTCCCAACTACTTTTCACTCTTTAGGGAGGCAAGCCTACTGATCCTCTTTTGTCACATTGCAATGTTTTATACATGAGTTTTTGTCTAAACTCGTGTTGCCACAACTGTTATATCTGTAGTTGGCAGGCTGAAGAAGTTAATGGACTTTGTCAGTCTCCTCATTATGGTAACCATTTTGCATCTGTTATATTTCTCTTTTTAAATGTTGTCTCAATTTCTATTTTCCCCTATATACCATTTTTCAGAGTGGATAGCAAGTTTAATCAAGTTTGAGTTGGAACTCTATTACTGTTATGTTATCTTATATTCCTTGATTATAACTCATCAGTCTTGACTTTTGATCTAATTAATTGACCATGGTTCATACTGAATTAACTGTTAAATTGGTTTAAATTTCTATTTAAAAATAGGTAATTTCTTATGCAGTGATATGTGCATTGCTATTCATATCCAGCACTTCCAACTCTCTTTTTAAAGAAAGCATTCAAATTGTACAGCTGTAAAGTGTCTTAAGTAGTCTTTCACAAAACTTTGGTCACTTTGTTTCTTTTTAGCATATTTCCTAGCATTTTCCTACATACTAGCAGATGTATTTAACTTAGATGCAAGGTAATCTAGCACTTGAGGCTAATCACCAATTGGACAATTCTCTATTAACATGTTTGGAGGATGTTCCTACTTAACTATTCTGTGCTGGCTGATGGGTGGGTATGGACAAAGAAAAGGAAGTGAGATCAGTGGGTGGAGTAGGAGGAGAAGATTCATGCTCTTGGTGGTGGAGAGAGAGAGGAAGGAGGTGTGGAGATTGTTAGATCTAATCCCCTGATTGTTACCCCAAAAGACCATGAATAAAGACTTTTGCTTCTCCTGACTCTAGCTGATTGTAAGATATCCAGGGTCACAACAATAATTTCCCCTGGATATTTTTAAATGAAACAAAATACTAAAGAATTATATAGTTACCAAACCCCTATTTCTTTATGAACTCAAAAAACTTCATTCAGCTTTGAGAATCATTCCCATTTACTTTTTTTTTTTTTTTCTGGTCTTACATGTACATTTATTTTTAAAAACACATTTCCTTATGAATCATGTTCAGAGAGAAAAACAGAACAAAAAGGAAAAAGTATAAGAAAGAAAAAAAAGCAGTAGGGGAAAAAAGTGAACATAGCATGTGTTGATTTACATTGAGTGTCCATAGTTCTCTCTCTAGATGCAGATGGTATTTTCCATTCAAAGTTTAATGGGATTTTCTTGGATCACTGAACCACTCAGAAGAACTAAGTTTTTCATAGTTGATCATCAAACAATCTTGCTGTTACTGTCCTGCAACAATCCTGCTGTTACTGTCCTGCTTGTTTCGCTCAGCATCTGTTTGTGTACATCTTTCCAGGACTTTCTAAAATCAGTTAGTTCACCATTTTTATAGAATAATTGTACATTACTTTTATATACCCTAACTTATTCAACCATTTCCTAATTGATGCACTCAAATTTATTAAATAAAATGTAACATAAAGAATTGCAGAATCTCCATACTAATTACAGTCTTTACCTTCAAATCTTTATTCTGTCCTTTCAGTAATTCTCTGGTACTCAGAGTAAAAGATTTTAAGATATCCTGAATGTTTTGCAGGGAGATGGTGGAAAGGAAGAAATGGGAAAAGGGAAGAAAGATGGGAAAAGGAAAATAAAAGGAAGGGGAAATGGAATTAGAAAGGGACATCATGAGCTTTTCATGATTGTCTAATCGTCTTATAAGGGTAGATTTTTGTTGCACCAATGAAAGTGACAGTGCAGGGTCCTCTCCCCACCACCCCACTCCTCCTCCCCCCCCCCTCTCTCTCTCATGTCTCAACAAAAAGTGGTTATTTTCATTAAAAAAAAAAAAAACTGGCTAGGATCAGTAATATAGAATGAGGGTCCTGCTAGATAAATGCAACTTTCACAAAGTCCCAAGAACAATCACATGAGTAGGAAGAGAGCACCTTGTCTTAGTCTTTCTTTCACCCTTTCTGAGTGAGGTACAATATGAACTTCAAAGGAACTATAGATTTGGATTTTCCATCCAATTTTAGTCCTAGTAGCATTCTGAGATAACTATAATTACATTAGAAGCAAAGGATAAACTAGCAACATTGAAAAAAAAATTAGGATTCTACAAGTATTTAGTCAGAGTAAAGATAATAGAATGCAGAGAGATGTACACTTCCCATCTCACTCCCATTCCATCTCACCTCCCCTAAAAAAATCCTTCTCAAAACAGATATAGAAAATGCATCAGATTGAATCTGAATCTTAACTGGGAAAAACAAGAAAAAAAATCACAGTCATATTTTTTCAACTCAAGTTGATTAACTCTCTCTTCAGTGACTAAGGATAGAGACTATGCAGAAGGACAATTATCAGACCACCCAAGAGTAGGGAGAAGCTATTCACCAAGGCAAGAGGAGAACTGAGCTCCCACACAAATGGGACTTAAACTTGAGCATTTACAAGATTGATGTCCACTGGCAATTCTAGTGCTACTATTCAGAAGCAACAGATTTAGGATGAACTAAGGAGGGGACTATACCTAGATAGTATTCTAGGCTTAGAACCTTTTCTGGATACCAAGAGAAGAACTGGATACCAAGAGAAGAACAAGTTCAGAAGAGCTTTGTGGCTGTAAACCCTGGAGCAAAATGGGGTCTTGGTTCCAGCCAAACCCAATCTGAAGCTTTCAGCAGAATAAACAGGGAAGAAATCCCAGACCAAAAGGGAACCTGAAGTTCCAAAAAAGCATAGATGTTATCTAACACAATCCCCTCATTTTTCAGATAACAAAATGGAGACTTATTTAGGCTAAATGTCTTATCCATGGGTTGTAAATTGCAGATCCATCATTTCACGACATTTGTTGAGAAATAGAGATTAAGAGCTATAAGATGTTTGATGTTAATTCTAAGAAGAATAGAAATTCCAAATAAAAAAGAAAGATCAGTCAATATCTCTGATGAAAAAGTAAGAGTTTCAACTAGGACCTCATAGTATTCTCAGGAAGGCTTTCTTCCCAAGCAAGAACAAAAATATATTTAGGAGTCAATACTTAATAAAAAAGCAAGTCTATGAAAAAGGAAGATTTTTGAATGCAAAAAGTATGAAAAGAGGACTCTATTTTAAAAGAATAAGGAGTGATTAGATAGTATTTTGGATAGAGCATCAGTCCTTGCTTCAGGAGGACCTGAGCTCAAATTTGACCTCAGACAATTAATTTTGGCTAGCTCTGTGATCCTGGGCAAGTAAGTTAATTCATATTATTCCACAAAAATTATAAAATTTTATCCTTATACTAAAAATTTTCCTCAGGCTGTCACAATAAAATATCATCAAGTGATTTCAAATGATTTGTGATCTGATAAAACGTATATCCACTCCAAGAATGGACATTGCAATCCATCTTTTCTTGTCCATCCTAAACAATTAATCTTCTCTTTTTCATAATCAAACAACCAACAAATATTTATTAAACTTATACTATATACCAGCCACTGTGCTAGCTGTTGGAGTTCACAACAGGAGATATTGAAGCACACAATTATTCATGGCTCTTGCAAAGTTCAAGGAATAAAACATTACAGTATCTGAGTTAAACCGAGCAGTACCAGTTCCCAGACTATACTTTATACACAAAATTCTCTCAGATAACTAGAGGGTAGGAGAAATCAGTGAAACAGATTATATAAAATAAGGAAGATACATGAGTTTGAATTAATATATGGGCTTAAAACATGTTAACATGAAAAAGACCATTCAAATTTTGCACAAAATATGAAAAGCGCATTAATCCACAAAGATGAAGGGCTTCAGAATTCTATAGGTAGAAGAGGAGAAAAATAATAATATTGTAAATAAATACAGATTAGCCATTATGCTTCTTGACAAAACTGCTCTTGCATAGAATGACAGATATTGGAGTCTGTTATAATAAATATGACTCAAGTGACCCCTAGAGAGTGTCAATATAAGTGGCTCTACTCCAAACCTCCGCTTCTAAAACCATAGAGAGCATATGACAATAGCACAACTTATTTAAACTTTATAAAAAAATGGAATTCAGACAATAACGTAATAGATATGTGTGTATAACAAAAAAAACCTACAATGAAATAAAGCAAGATGTACTCAATATTCTAGAGATCACTTAAAATTCATGTCTCTGTGACAGTTCAAGTATTGGTACCTTATGGGTGCTGCATCTCATGAATGCTGATTATTACAATCCAAGTGTCGATGCTTAACACTCAGAAAAGACCTCCGAATGCTTTGCAGAAAAGCATGCCTCTTCTTCTCACATAGAAAAGCAATATAGAATAGAGAAAATGTACTAGAGCCAGAATCCCAAGAACTACTCCTTTACTCCTACCTCCTACAGGCACTGGTTTCTTTTCTATTCTGAAAATGATCACTTAACTTGATCCTTTCTTCTCGTATGAAACAGTACTAGTTTTTTTTGTTTTTTTTTTTAATTGCACTATTATCTATCTCTGACTCATTTAGTTCTCCAAATATCCACCAAAAAATTGATCTAAGGAAAGATTTTTGTAACATTCACAGACTAATATTTCCAGATCTCACTCTCTTTGTCCTTAGAATATATTTAACTATTCCATTTGATGTTCAGTTTAAGGACATGATTTTTAGTATAAGAGAGAGAAAATGAGATATTATTATGTGGGTTAGAAAGATATTTGTCTTTGAGTCTTTCAAGGTCTATTATGTGAAAGTTACATTACTTTTTTTTTTCTAGGTGCTAGAGATCAAAACTTGGAAGAGTAAATTGAAGTTACAGAGAAACAGCTCACTTCATTCATGTCTGACTTTTTGTTACTCCATATACCATTTTCCTGGCAAAGATACTGAAATAGTTTACCATTTCCTTCTCCAGAACATTTTGCAGATGGGGAAACTGAGGCACACAAGATTAAGTATCTTGCTTAAGGTCACATTGTTAATAAGTGTCTCAGGTCAAATTTGAATTCATAAAGATGAATCCTCCTGACTTCACTGAACTACTTGGTTTCCCTAGCTAGATGTAGAAGAAAATTTCTTAATAATTAGAGCTGCCCAAAAATGAAATGGGCTACTTTGAGAGATGTTTTTTCCCTTCCACAGAGGTCCTTAAATGATGGTTGATTGGCCACTTATAGTCAATATTGTAGAAGTGATCCTGGTAGGATTTGGAATTTATGGGCTCTGAGGGTTCTACCAAGAGATATTTTTTTAAACATTCACCAAAATGCTCTGATAATTATTTTACTATGGAAAAGCACTAGAGAAAAAATTCCAAAGGAAAATGGAAATTACACTATGACCCTTTTTGTTGGTGAGTCCCTGTGTTAGTACAGAATGTTTTGTGGATAGAAATGCATATGTAGTCTAAAATAGTTATTTTTAACATTTTAAATTCTTATTTTGTATAGCATGAAGAAAATTGATTGTGAATATGTTTGTTTATCAATGAATTCCACAGAGATGAATGAAGGCAGTGATGGTACACCAGGAGCAATTCAGTAGAAGGATATATTTGGTGATGTTAGAGTACAAGATCTTGAACAGAGGAATTTAAAGCATGTTTGTGTAAAGGGTACAAGGTTAACAAATGACTCTCTTCTTTTTCTAGTTCAATACCTTATCTATTTTCTTGAATCCAACCTGCGCAGTCTGAAATTCAGGCATGGTTGCTAATTTCTTATTATGACCTTGTTCCTGTTTCAAACAATGGAAAGAGTGTTATATTTGGAATAAGAGGACTTGGCTTTGAATCTTAGTTCTGTTGCTTACTACATGTGTGACTATAGACAAACCACTTCTCTAGGCCTCAGTTTCTTCACCTACATAATGAGGGAGCTGGGTTTAAATAATAGTAATGGTCGATTTGGCAAAAGGTCTCTAGTACAGTGCCCTCTTCATCAAGGATCTTTGGTTTGCCCTGTATTGTTTAAAATTTTAGTAATCTTTCCATAAAGTCAGAAATGGAATAATCATCAAATGTGCTGGTAACACTAAACAGGAAGGGATAACACATAATATAGTAGACAACAGAGACAAAATTCAAAAATAATTTTATGGACTAAACTAGAGCACTGGATAAAGTCTAATATAATTCACTTAACTAGAAATAATATATAAAGTTTTATTCTTGGGTACAAAGTAATATGTTTCAAAGGTATATAACAAGGGAAGTTACTTTTCTTAGAAAGTTCTGCAGGTTTTTGTAGATTGAATGAGTGGGATGCGGGAGTAAAATAAGTTAATACATTCTTAGAGCTGAATTAAGAGTACAGCTTTCAGTAAAAGAGGTGATAATTCCTCTGTAAAATATGGCCTTCATCAGAATTCATTTGGAGTATTGTCTTTAGTCCTTAGAACCACAGCTGACTTGGAGGAAGGTGTCTAGAAATTGAAATATTTTAATTCCATGTCACAAGGTTATTAGTTGAAAAAATAGGAATGTTAATCCTGAGCAAAAGGAGATTTAGAGGATATACATAATAACTATGTTCACCTCATTTAAACAGCAAATTCAATTTGTTCTATTTAGTATAAAGGGAAGAATCTGGAATACTGAATGGATGTCTCAAAGGGGCAAAGTGAGGCTTGATGTAGGGAATTAAGCTCCTAAATATTACAAATGACTAAAAGTAAAATAGGGAATTTTAAGAGTTTGTATAGGCTTCTCCTCCTTGGAAGTCTTCAAGCAGAAGTGAAATGGCTGCTTGTTGGGTATATCATAGAGGAGATTTCATTAAGATATGGACTGAATTAGAAGACTGCTGTGGTCTGTTCAGACTCTCTAATTTCTATGAGTCTATGCTCAGTTGACCTAAAATTCCCTAGTCTACAATCCTATAATGTCTCATTTCCTGGGCCACTTCCTGCTCATTAACTGTTCTGTGGGATTCTTGATAATGACTTGATATCTGTGTTCCTGATCTGCACTTGTGTTGAGACTCATATGCTACTCTTTTCCCAACTCATAAAAATTGCTGGGGATTCAATCAATATCCTGCTCAGGTAATAGGTTAACAAATTTCAAATAGATATCAGTTTTGCTGTGTGATGTGACCAGATATCAAAATACAATCTCAGCTTACTTGAGGATCATTGTACAAAGAAAACAATGTCAATTGTCATGGAATTGTTATATAGATATGCAATAAAATCAGAGGATTCACAATTAATGGAAGCCACCAAAATATCAATCATTTAGAAGTATGTTTTGGGATTTTAAAACATCAATGTGCAGCCATATAAAATAAATATATAGCCAAATAAATTTGCTTGTCACACTTAAAGTACAAGGTGATGCCCAATAAGAAAATTCTCTCATTACAGTGTGTTAAATTAATACAGCATGCTCAAGATACATATGTGATTTTTAGTGTATTTAGCACATAGTGATCACTGCACAAGGCAAAACAAAAATTTAATGAAGTGCAGATTTCACTAAATCAAACATTACCACTCATTCTTAAGTGGTATACAAAATTTATGACTCCTCTTCTGATATGCCAAGACAGAGCAAAGGGTAAGAGTCAGTCAGTACCACCAAAATTTATGGGATGCAGCCAAAGCTGTTCTTATGTGAAATTTTATATCTCTAAATAGGTACATGAATAAAAAAGAGAAAGAAGAGATCAGTGAATTGGGTGCAACTAAAAAAGCTAGGAAAAAGAACAAATTAAAAAAAAAACAAATATCGTTAGAAATTCTGAAACTCAAAGGCAAGATTAACCAAATTAAAACTAAGAAAATTATTAAACTAATTAATAAAACTAAGAGATGGTTTTATGAAAAAAATCACCAAAATAGATAAACCTTTGGTTAATTTGATTAGAAAAAAGAAAGAAAGAAACCAAATCAGTAGCTTAGTACTTTATGAAAAAGGGGTATTTACCACCAATGACAAAGACATTAAAGCAATAATTAGGAGCTATTTTTCCCAACTGTTTGGAAGAAAATATGACAATCTAACCAAAATGGATTAATAACTACAAAAATTAAATTGCCAGATTAACAAAAGAGGAAATAAATTATTTAAACAGTCCCATTTTAGAAAAAGAAATTGAACAAGTCATTAATGAACTCCTGAAGAACTAAATCTTCAGGGCCAGATGGATTTACAAGCGAATTCTACCAAACATTTAAAAAACAATTAATTCCAATACTATGGAAACTATTTGGAAACATAGGAAAAGAGGAATCTTGCCAAATTCCTTCTAGCATATAAATATGGTAATGATACTTAAACCAGTAGGAGCCAAAAAAGAAAAAGAGAATTACAGACCAATCTTCTTAATGAATATTGATGGAAAAATTTTAAATAAAATATAAGCAAAGAGATTATAGCAACTTATCAGCAAGAAAATATACCAAGTGGGAAATATACCAGGAATGTAGGACTGGTTCAAATATCAGGAAAACTATTACAATAATTGACCATATCAATAATAAAGCCAACAAAAATAACATGATAATCTCAATAGATCCAAAATAAAGCTTTTGAAAAAATACAACACTAATTCCTATTAAAAACACTAGAAAGAATAGGGATAAAGAAAACTTTCCTTAAAATAATAAACAGTATTTATTTAAAACCTACAGTAAGCATTATTTGTAATGAAGTGCTTTGCTTTTAAGTTTGATTCTTTCAATAATTCTGTAATATAGATGTTGTTATTATCTCCACTTTACAGATGTGGAAACTGAGATAGAGATTACTTGATGTATTTAGTGTTACACAGATGGAAAGTGTTAGAAGCAGAAATCAATTCAGGTCTTCATAATTAGTACTCTATCAAAAGCATCATATTAGTAGGGGATAAGGTTTTAGTACTCTATAAACTCAGGATGAATCAAAAATATGACTTAGTCTGTATTAAGAAAGGCAGCACCACTAAAGAATAAAATAAAAATACTGTTATATTCTGGCTTGATTATATCAAGAATATTTCTTCAGTTTGGGATATGTCATTTTAGGAAAAGTCTAGCTATATAGCATGTAGAGATGGTTGGCCAGTGTGGCAAAGGACCTCAAATTAACTATAAATAAGAATCCATTGAAAAACTGGGGATGGTTAGTCTGGAAAAAAGACTCAACAGACACATAAAAGCTACCAAGTATTTGAAGAGCTATCATTTGTCAAAGGCTGAAAGATTAAAGTTGTAATACTTGGCCCCTCCAGAAAAAGAATCAGGTATAAGTTGCCAAGAATCAGATTTAGGCTGGTTTTGAGAGAAGGTCTTCTAACAATGAGATCAGATTAAATAGATTACATCAGGAAAGATAAGTTTTGCCTCTTTGCAGGTCAAACAAAAATCTACTTGATGGGTATGTGTTAGTAGGAATTTTCATTCATGTATTGTTCGGAGTATATGTTAACTTGGGTCCTTCCATCTCAAAGATTCTGTAAATAAGCCACTTACTATCTTATTAAATGTATCAAATGTAATAATATTTGGATTTGATAATTATCAAAATAGCAGAGATTGGGTAAAGGCTCAATAAAACCTCAAGTTCCACTTCACTATATGTGATCATATTGTTCATCTTGATTAGTTATTCTGAGCTTTGTTTTATCTCATCAGCTTCAAATTGGGAAGGTGGATTTTCTGCAGTGAAAATAAGCATTAGTTGCTTCAATGAGCTATTATTATTCAATATGATGGAGTACATTCTGGGTCAATGGCATATCATCTCAGGCAACAGCTGACAATGTTGGCAACCTTGATGTAGTTTAAAAAATATATTAAAATATAGAAAATTCTACAAGAATTCTGCAAGAAATTAACTATATTTAAATTTCTTTCACAGTCTCTTAAGGGAAAAATCTCTCCATTTTCTTAAGAAACAAGCCTTATAGGCAATTCTTACCCATTTTTCCAGTTAAAATAATACTACTGGGAAAGGAATCAACTTTTTCTAAAGGGATGTTTGAAAATAAGAATGAAACAAGGCCAGATCATTAGGATTCAAAGCAACCTGGCATCCTGTTCTCATCACTTCAGTTCTCAGATTCTCTCTGATAATTTAATAAGATCAGTGATACTAACAGTCATTTTAGCTCAGCCAAGAAACATTTTCAAAAGATAACTATATTATTATTTGTAATATCAAGTAACTTTACATTTGAAAACAGCTAAACCTAGAATAAAATGCTAGCCATGGACATAATCGGAACTTAATACTTTACTTACTGCTAAGCAACTTTTAATAATTCTTTTCCTTTAAAATTATTACTAAGGCAAATACTCTTCTCCTGAACTCATTGTGGCTTTGGGTGCTACATTGGCTGGAATAAGAAGAAATGAATTATAAATGAGTTATAACTGGACAATTTTTCTATATCAATATTGTCAAAGGAGATAAAATAACTTATTGAAACAGTACAAAACTATGACAATCTGGATTATGTTTAGAGTAATACTATTGGGAAAATTGAAAACTCTATAGAATAACATGGGGTATAAAAAAGAACATGCAGATGTAGGAGAAAACAGCCATAAAACCACAGAATCTCAGACCTGAAAGAGAACTCAGATGATATCATGTCCAGTTTGTACCTATAGGGCAATGCATTCTACAGTTATTTTCATTCAGGTCCCTTAATTCCATCCCCTAGAGATAAGTAGAACAACTCTAATCCCTTTTTGACAGGATAGCCATTATGAATCCCGAAATATTCTCTTTTCTAATTCCTAGATTCTTTAAGTGATACTCCTTTGGCTCCCAATCCCTTCAGTAGTATACTTCTTTAAAAGAACTTAGTTCCTTCAATCAATAGCAGTTTCCAACTGAAACAATGTATTCAGATGTGCTATGAAGAGGAAAGAATTTCATAGGATTATGTCTTTATTATTTTTTGTGTTATATTTCTATTAATATAGCATTATCTTTCACAACCATGTCAGACTTTTGATTCACATTGCTCTTATAATCAAATCATAAGCCATTATCTGCCCCAAACTCTTTCATTCCACATTTTTATCTGAAAAATTAATAATTTTTTTCTGTTTTTTCTTTAAAAAATTTGGATAAGGGTAAAACCAATCAAGAAATAGTTGTTAAATGTCTACTATATTCCAGGCACAGTGCTGGGCATACAAGTGCATAAAAATAAATATACACTAAGGATAAAAATAGGTAAAAACCAGTCACTTAATAGTAAGGAGGTTATATACCAATAGGATAAGATAGTAAGGATACCTAGACAGACAAACAACGTTTGATAGATATGTATTTTTATAAAAGTAAATAATACAAATATAGACAAAATACTTAAATACAAAACAGTTTAAAAGGAGGGTATCAATAGTTGGTGGGATCAGGAAAAGTGTCCATGCAGAAGATCATGTCTGAGTTGCTTCTGAGTGAATGAGAGGAACTCTATGAATTAGCAGTTAAAATATAGAGTATGTTCCAGGCATGGAGGATGACAAGCACAGATATAGAAATAGGATATGAAAAACTGTGTTTGAGGAACAAAGAGTAACCAATTTTGGCTGGATTTCAGAGTCAGGGAGGAGATAAAATGTTTGATGAATGTGGAAACATGGATTGTAGCAAAGACAAATTCCTAGGGGCATTCCATTATAGATCTCTTTCCATTCCAATTTATATCCAATAATGGGCTAATCTTTGAGCACATTCTTTGAACCATGAGCAAATCCTTCTTACTATCTATTTTCTAGCTGACATCTCTCTATCTTGTCCTCCTGGATATCATGAACTATGAATAATACCTAACTACATGAAGGCCATGACCAAAAAAAAAGAGCTTAGATATCACCTTGCAAGATATCTGAAAAGGAAATTGCCCATAGCTTTTAGAGATGGAGCAAAGTAGAAATAGCAAGAATCTATCAGCCACTTCCTGAAAGAAACCCTAAATGAAAACTGTCAGGATAATAGCTAAAATCTAGAGCATTTAGAAAAAAAAAAAAAATACAACAAACATCCAGACAGAAAGGATTAAAGGACTGAGATGACACAATAAGGATCATACAAGTTTAGTAGCCATCACTTTTAAGGAATAGATTGCTTGGGATATAATATTCTATAAGACAGGGGTTACAAAAGTAACTTATTCTGCAGAACTAAATAAAACATTCCAAGAGGTAGGAGTGGAGGGAATTGGACTTTTAATAAAATTAAGAATTTCTGTTGAAGAGATAAAAGATGTGTAGAAACATTAAAATTCAAACACAGGAGATAAGAGAAACATAAAAAGATAAACAAAGATATCAGAGATAAGGGACTATGATTGCTTACATTATAATATGGAAAAGTAATACCCATGTTCCTTCAGCTCTATTATCATCAAAGGTTATAGAAAGCCTAATTAGTCAAGGCCTGAAAGAGGTACCCTTATGTATTGAGGAATTTAAGAGAAGAAAGAAGAGAGAGAGAGGGATATACTGTGATGGGGAGGGGAGGAAAAAGAAGATTAAGGAAAATTCTCTCTCATAATTAGAGTGTAAAAGTAAACATCTATACAAACAAGGAAGAGAATTGGGGAGAGGAAGTTATCTAAGCATCATTTTCATCTGAACTATTCAAAGCAAGGAAGAATAAATATAAATGCAATTAAGTATAGATTTTGCTCAACAGAGAAATGAAGGGAAAAGAAATAGAGGATAAATTAAGGGAAGGATTACTCTAAGTAAAACAAATTTAATTAAGGATATACAAAAATATCTATATCTTTCTGAAATAGCAAATAATTTGAGGAAGTGCCCATAAATTGAGAAATGGATGAACAAGTGATAGTATATAATTGCAATGGAATACTACTACCAGCTAGCCAGCTAAATGGCTAGCTAGCATTTATATAGGACCTAGTATGTGCCAGGTAGGTAACATCATCTTATTTGATCCTTACAAGAATTCTGGAATGGAGGTGCTATTATTAACTTCATTTTATATTTGAGAACACTTTGGCAAACTGAGTTTAAGTGATTTGCCTAGGATCATACAGCTATTGAGAATCTGAGAAAGGAGTGGAACATAAAGGAAGACAGAAAGGTCAGTACTGAGAGTGGAAGAAGAAGAGCATTCCAGATATGTGAGACAGCCAAAAAAAAAATATTCAGAGCTAACAGACGGCAAATTTTGTTAGTGAAATAGCTTACCTATTTACCTAGGTCACTATCACTGGATCATAGAATATTAGTTAAGACATAAAGCACTGTAAGAAAGGAAAGGTAGAGGGGAACTAGGTTATGAATGCTAAACAGCATTTTTAAGCCTGAAAACAATAGGGAGCCAATGTAGTTTACTAATAAGAAGGTGACATTGTCAGATGTGCTTTAAAAATCACTTTAGTGGCTCAACGTAGGATAGATTGGAGTGGGGAGAGACTTGAATCAGCCAGATCCACCAGCAGACTATTATAATAATCAAGATATAAGGATTACATTGCAAGGATTGCAAGATTTAAAGATTGTGAGGAGTTCAGGAAGATTCCTAGGTTGCAAGCCCAAGGGACTGAAAGGATGGTGTTGCCTTCTACAATAATAGAGAAAGTAGGAGGTACAGAGGATTTAAGAGGAAATATAATAAGCTCTGTTTTGGACATATTGAGTTTAAGATGTCCACTGGACATCCAATTGCAGTTGAAAGTGGAGGGATTGTAAATGCCTTTTAAAGCAGTTTAGCTGAAAAGGACAGAAGACAAATGGGGAAATAGCAGAAATGGAAGGATCAAGTGAACTACTTGAACAAGTTATGGTATGTGAATGTGATAAAATACAATTGTGATATAAGACACATGAAAGGGGATAGTTTCAAAGGAACCTGGAAAAACTGGTATGAATTGAAACAGTGGGAAATGAAAACAACCAGAAGAATAATTTATGCAATGATATCAATATGATAAAAACAAATAACTTTGAAAGAATCAGGAACTTTGATTGATATAATGACTACTATTCCAAAGGATTAATAATGAACTACTCACCTCCCGATAAAGTGACAAAGGACTTATTGTGTAGAATGACATATGTATTTTTGGACATGGCCAATGTGGAAATTTGGTTTGACATTACATGTTTGTCATGGGGATTTTCTTTTGTTTATATTTCAACTAGGAGGAGACTAGACAAGCTGAGAAAACAAAATTTTACTGACTGAAAAATGTAATTTAAATTAAAAGGGGGAAAACAACAACAAAAAGAAAACAAATCTCAAAAATTAGGGTTGCTACTTATGCATCTCTCTGATGTATTGCTAACTCCTATTTTTTTACATTTATATTCATATGACCTTGTGGAATTCCTTTGATATAGAAGTGCATATGGGGTCTTGGAACAAGAACATGTCAGAACTACATTATCTGAATAATTGAGTGATTTAAGAGATTTCAAGTTCCTTGCTTCTCTACACTGAGGATGAGATTTTGATCCATTACTACTTGCTCCTCTCCTAGCTTTAGAAATATGAGTCTCTCTTCCCCAAAAGATTGATTTCCTCTAAGCAATGCCTCTTAGGAGGTCTCAAAAATCTTGTTTGCTTAGGCAATTCCTAAAGCTCAAAATGCCCAGAAAGTCTCTTTTTTCTGCCTAGATTCTAGAATCATGTTACCATTCTAGTAGACTTGGATTTAAAAGTAATTCCACTGCCTCTCCAAAACTGGGCCCAGGAATTCTCATTTTGCATCTTATGAGCTAAAGAATCTTGTCCATATGCTTCAGGTTACAGGTAGCTATCAATGGCCCCATGTGGGCAAGAGAGAGAATTCAAAATTCAGGACTTCTCCGAGATATTCTATGCCCTTTGAACATCACAGACAAGGTCACATGAGGGGAAAGAGAGTGACATTTTTATGTGAAAGCACACAAGATGACTGTCTTCCTCCCACAAAGTCAATCTCACTTCAGTTAAACATCCTTAGAGAAAAAGGGGAGAAGGGGACCAATTGACAGTTACTCCTTCCATAAGGAAATACATGGAAGTTTCAAACACAATGTCCTCCCTATAAAATTGTCAAGTTGACTAGGAAAGTCCCATTATATCCCCTATATTTAAATACAAGCTCATCTTGAACAACTAGATAATCTCTTCCCATCTCTTCATTTATTGTAGCTAAATATTATACTTAACAAATAAAGATCTTAAGAGGTTAGCCTGATTAGGTCCCAAGGGCCTCCTGCAAAAGGCAATGCTTCCACCTCTCTCCAATTGATGTGATGCCCCCTCCCAGAGGGTGCTCCTTTTATACCCACTCTAATCCCAAATCATATGGTATTTCCTTTCCTTGGAGATGAGCAAAAAAAATCAAATTTTGCAGTCTATGTGGACCAGGCCATTCTACCACCTTTAGAGACAGCATTACACATTTTTAAAATGACAAAAATACATAAACTAACTCAATTTAATTCAACAAAGAAACATCAAGAAAACTTTCTAAGTCTTAGCACTGGTGAACTACACTCAGTAAATAAGATCTTATAGTAGTTATAATTTTTTAATTTAATTTTGTTAGAAAGATTCGATTAAGTAGGAAATGCTTTGAAATTGCAATTCTTTTGTAAATAATGATTTTTTTCATCATTACTACTCAATGCTCAAAGAAGGCTCCCATGTATGTAAGCACATTTAGATCATTAGAAAATTTTTTTTAAAAAATGGACAATAAAATCCTTCACCCTTTCAGGCCAATTTCAATGGTCTTGTGATGGAGAGAACCATCTGCACCCAAAGAGAAGACCTCTTGAGGACTGAGTGTGTGTCACAACATAGTATTTTCATTTTTTGTTGTTACTATTTACTTTATTTTGTTTTCTTTCTCTTTTTTTTCCTTTTTGATCTGATTTTTCTTGTGCAACAAGATAATTGTGGAAATATGTATAAAAGAATTGCAAATTTATCATATGTTGTATTACTTGCTATCTAGGGGAGCGGATGGGGGAAGGGAGGAAGAAAAAAATTTAGAACACAAGGTTTTGCAAAGGTGAATGTTGAAAATTATGCATATGTTTTAAAAATAAAAAAGTTTTAAAATTAAAAAATAAAAATAATGAAGGACAAACAACAAATATATGTCTGTCTTACTGGCCAACATATGCCTTGGAGACATCTCATTGAAGATTTTCAATGACTTTTCAAAAATATCTAAGTATAAATGTAGTATTATTCTGAATTTTACATAACTTATGGTAAATAACATTAACAAAGACATGATACACTAAAGAACTCAATTTTTTAAAGTTTTCCTTTTCATACCTCACGCTGAGACATAACAGTGTGACTACAAAGGTATAATCTACTGAAGCATATAATTTTTGAAAAACTTTCCTCTTTTTTCTCATACATTCACAAAAGAAGCTCTCAGTGAATATATAGATTATTTTCATAAAGTTTCTTTTAAGATATATGAAAATAAATATATGGTTTGCCAATAAATTAAAAAAAAAATCTTTACCTAAAGTCATTGAAAATTTAGGTGAGCATTACTATTCAATATAGTACTAGAAACGCTAGCCTCAGCAATAAGAGCCGAGAAAGAGATTCAAGGAATTAGAGTAGGAAATGAGGAAATCAAACTATCACTCTTTGCAGATGACATGATGGTATACTTAGAGAACCCCAAAGACTCTGCTAAAAAGCTATCAGAAATAATTCAGAATTTTAGCAAAGTTGCAGGATACAAAATACATCCACATAAATCCTCAGCATTTTTATACATTACCAACACAATCCAACAGCAAGAGACACAAAGAGAAATTCCATTTCAAACAAATGTTGAAAATATTTGGGAATCCATCTACCAAAGAATAGTCAGGAATTATATGAGAAAAATTAAGAAACACTTGCCACAAAAATAAAGTCAGATTTAAATAATTGGAAAGACATTCAGTGCTCTTGGATAGGCCAAGCGAATATTATAAAGATGACAATACTCCCCAAACTAATCTATTTATTTAGTGCTATACCAATCAGACTCCCAAGAAACTATTTTAATGACCTAGAAAAAATAACAACAAAATTCATATGGAAGAATAAAAGGTCGAGAATTGCAAGGGAACTAATGAAAAAAAAAAAAAAGTCAGATGAAGGTGGTCTAAGTGTACCTGATCTAAAGCTATATTATAAAGCAGCAGTCACCAAAACCATTTGGTATTGGCTAAGAAATAGACCAGTCGATCAGTGGAACAGATTAGATACAAAGGACAAAAAAGGGTACGTTTGTAGCAATCTAGTCTTTCACAAACCCAAAGATACCAACATTAGGGACAAAAATTCATTATTCGGAAGAAACTGTTGGGAAAAATGGAAATTAGTATGGCAGAAATTAGATATGGATCCACACTTAACACCATATACCAAGATAAGATCAAAATGGGTCCATGATTTAGGCATAAAGAATGAGATCATAAATAGATTAGAGGAACAGAGGATAATCTACCTCTCAGACCTGTGGAGGAGGAAGAAATTTATGACCAGAGGAGAACTAGAGATCATTATTGATCACAAAATAGAAGATTTTGATTACATCAAACTAAAAAGCTTTTGTACAAACAATACTAATGCAAACAAGATTAGAAGGGAAGTAACAAATTGGGAAAATATTTTTACAGTTAAAGGTTCCGATAAAGGTCTCATTTCCAAAATATATAGAGAACTGATCCTAATTTATAAGAAATCAAACAATTCTCCAATTGATAAATGGTCAAAGGATATGAACAGACAATTCTCAGATGATGATACTGAAATTATATCCACTCATATGAAAGTGTTCCAAATCACTACTGATCAGAGAAATGCAAATTAAGACAACTCTGAGATACCATTACACACCTGTCAGATTAGCTAAGATGACAGGAACAAATAATGATGAATGTTGGAGGGGATGTGGGAAAACTGGGACACTGATACATTGTTGGTGGAGCTGTGAAAGAATCCGGCCATTCTGGAGAACAATTTGGAACTATGCCCAAAAAGTTATCAAACTGTGCATACCCTTTGATCCAGCATTGCTGTTATTGGGCTTATATCCCAAAGAAATACTAAAGAAGGGAAAGGGACCTGTATGTGCCAAAATGTTTGTGGCAGCCCTTTTTGTAGTGGCCAGAAACTGGAAGATGAATGAATGCCCATCAATTGGAGAATGGTTGGGTAAATTATGGTATATGAAGGTTATGTGTATCTGTACGAAATGACCAGCAAGAGGAATACAGAGAGGCCTGGAGAGACTTACATCAACTGATGCTGAGTGAAATGAGCAGAACCAGAAGATCGCTGTACACTTCAATGTTGTATGAAGATGTATTCTGATAGAAGTGGATATCTTCAACATAAAGAAGATCCAACTCACTTCTAGTTGATCAATGATGGACAGAAACAACTACATCCAGAGAAGGAACACTGGGAAGTGAATGTAAATTGTTAGCACTACTGTCTAACTACCCAGGTTACTTATACCTTCGGAATCTAACACTTAATGTGCAACAAGAAAATGGTATTTACACACATATATTGTATCTAGGTAATATTGTAACACATATAAAATATATGGTATTGCCTGTCATCTAGGGAAGGGAGTAGAGGGAGGGGGGGGATAATTTGGAAAAATGAATACAAGGGATAATGTTATAAAAAATTTACTCATGCATATATAATGTCAAAAAAATTATAAATAAAATTTTAAAAAATAAAATAAATAAATAAATGAGATAAAATACTGCACTAGCCATGGACAAAAAAAAAAAAAAAAAAGAAAAAAGAAAAAAAAAGAAAATTTAGGTGAAGTTGATTGTGATGAAGAGCTGGTATTTACTGATAATCCCTTGATAACCTTCATGAATTCTGTTGATTGTGTCACTCAGCTAATGGCATAATTAGTATTACTTATGTATTGAACAAGTATTGGCTTATGTCATATACTGAGCCATGTACTAGGGCTAAAATGGTAAAAATGAAACAATACCTGTTCTCAAAGTACTTATATTTTACAGGTCTAGATTCCATTTGATTCTTTTTTCAAATTGAAATATGTAGCATCATAATTAGCATATGTTAAATCAATGTTTACATTTTAGTAATCCTAGAAGGTGTTTTACAATATGTGCAAAACCAGGTAAGCCAAAGAAAAAATAACTTTGATTAGTTAAAAAACTAACTAGTTCAATTTGAACACAAAAACTAAAAAAAACTTTAAAAGCCAAAAACTAAAACTCAATAGACTAATTAGTTAAAAACTAACTTCCTTTTCTATTCTTGAGTTTCATTTGTTTTCCCTATATGTATGATCTTTTCAAAGCTACAAAGGTAATCAAGAAAACAAACTACTGGGGTAATAACTCCCTATTCTAAAAGCTCTGCTAGGACAAGTAGAAAGAACTTTGTGAGAAAAATGGTATTAAATCAGCAATTTATACCATATACTAAAATTAAACTCAAAATGGAAGGTTGACTTGGCACTGAAAAGTTATATCAGGAGAAAAAAAAACTAGAGAAAAATATCAAATCTGTATATACCTAAGAGGAAAATTCATATGCAAACAAAAGACAGGTAGAAATTACTAACATCAAAATAGTTTTAATTAAATAAAATAAAAGGTTTTGCAGCAATAAATCATTACAACTAGAAGAAGAAAATCTGCATCCTCCAAAATAAATCAATAAAAATTCACCATAAGATACATAAGGAGTAATAAGAGGATCATTGGATTTAGAAATAGAAGACATAGGTCCAAATCCAGATCCAGTATTTGTAACTGTAACCTTGGACAAATCACTTAATTTCTCTGGATCATTTTGTCCTCAGCTATACAAGCTGGAGTTTAAATAAATTCTGAGGTCTCTAGTTCTTCCATGATCCTGCTGGCTGACCCTGTTCAGAGTCTGTTATACAAAAGCCTGTTGTTTTCTTTAGGATTCCAGAGTCTAAGTACATAGTTCCCATATATATTTCTTTTTAGAAAAAGAGTTGAAATTGCAATAAATCAAAATATAAGAACCAGTGTCACTTTTTAATAGATATAAAATTTTAAATTGGCAAGTATATGTATATCTGTGTGTATATGAATATGTCTGCATGTGAATGTATATGTAATAAATATACACATATGTATATATGTTAAAAACTATACCCAAAAAAAGTATAACATGTTATTCATGAACCTTTCTGGAAAATCACAGAACTCAGAATATTTTTAGTTTGAGAGAGCTATAACAGAAAATCACAGAGACTTTTTCTTTTCTTTTAGTTTAAATTTTTCTTTTCTTTTCTTTCTTAAATAGCCTTTTTATTTTCAAAATATTTGTAAAAATAGTTTTCAACATTCACCCTTGCTAAATCTTGAGTTCCAAATTTTTCTCCCTCCCTTCCCTTCAATCCCTCCCTTGACAGCAAGGAATCCAATATATGTTAAACATAAAACAATTCTTCTACAGTTCCACATTTATCATGCTGCACAAGAAAAATTACACCAAAAAGGAGGAAAAAAAAGAGAAAAAACAAAAAAAACAAAGCAAACAACAAAAAAGGTGAAAAAACTATGTTATGATCCACATTCAGTCCCAACAGAACTCTTTCTGGGGGCAGATGGCTCTCTCCAATACAAATCTATTGGAATTGGCCTGAATCATGTTATTGTTGAAAAGAGCCACTTACAACAGAACTGATTATCACATAATCTTGTTACTTGTATACAATGTTCTTTTGGTTCTACTCACTTCACTTTACATCAGTTTATCTAAGTCTCTCCAGGCCTTCCTGAAATCATCCTACTGCTTGTTTCATTTAGCCATTCCCCAACTAATGGGCATCTGCTCAATTTCCGGTTCTTTGCCACTACAAAAAGCAAACATTTACAAACTTTTTTTATGCATATGAGTGTGTAATGTCTCACTTTCCCCTTTTTCATGATCTTTTTGAGATAAAGACCCAGTAGAAACACTGCTGGATCAAAGGGTCTGCATGGTGGGATAGCCCTTTGGGTATAGTTCCAAATTGCTCCCCAGAATGGTAGATCAATTCACAAGTCCACCAACAATATATCAGTGTCCCAGTTTTGTTTTGTTTTGTTTTGTTTTGTTTTAATCATCTTCTCCTGTCAATCTTAACCAACCTCAGAGTTGTCTTAACCTGCATTTCTCTCACAGAGACTTTTGCTTTCAAGTCACTGTTTCTAATCCATGACAAGATTAAGTTTTGGCTACATGCTTATTTTTAAAAGCCTGATATGAGTTTATTATTTCAGTATTATTCCTATGGAGGCATGAAGGGCACCAGAGACTGGTAAAAGATGGCAATAGCCAAAGTTCTTAGTGACATTAACAGGGGCAGCTAGGTGGTGCAGTGGATAGAGCACCAGCCCTAAATTCAGGAGGACCCCAGTTCAAATCTGGTCTCAGACACGGAACACTTCCTAGCTGTGTGACCCTGGGCAAGTCACTTAACCTCCCAAAAATGAAATTTCCATCTAAGGATACAAATAAGACATAAGCAAAGATATTTTAAGATCTTCTATGGACCCTCTGGTTAAAAGGGATAATAATATTACTGTTTATTACCCTTAAGTTCCTCTATGCCAAAAGTTATCCTAGATTTTAAATTAGGCATATTTGGAAGCAATATTAACTTTCTTTCAAACATCAGACATGTTTAGAAACTCATTGCTAGGGCAGCTAGGTGGCACAGTGGTAGAGCACCAGCCTTGAATTCAGGAGGACCTGAGTTCAAATCTGTTCTCAGACACTTATCACTTCCTAGCTGTGTGACCCTGGGCAAGTCACTTAACCCCAGCCTCAGGAAAAACAAACAAACAAACAAAAAAAACTCATTGCTTCACAAAATCATAAGATTTTTTAATGGGAATTTAATAAAAAAAAACTCATTGCTTCACAAAATCACAAGATTTTTTAATGGGGATTTAATAAAAAAAAACTCATTGCTTCACAAAATCACAAGATTTTTTAATGAGGATTTAATATTTTCAGAGCATTTAATACATACTACCTCTTTTGATCATAACAATAGCACTACATGGTAGGTACTACTCTCCCCATTTTACACGTAAGAAAACATCAATAAAGGTATTCAACATCCTTTGTCTGAAATAACCTTATAACAGTAACCTTATAACAGGTATCACTCTTTCTAGTCTCTCCCCTTTGCAATATAATCCTTTTAAATCATGACAAAAGTAATATTTCTACTAAGCAGTTATAATCACATCATTTCTCTATTAAATACTTCCTGTAGCTTTTTGAGTACTCAATAAAATAAAATCCTGACATTCAAAGCCAAAGATCACATAGCTAACAAATGGTAGAAATAAAATTATAATCCAAGTTTTCTGATTTTTATAGACAAGAAGTCTTTTTTCTTATATCATCTTATCTCTCTCAATTTCTCTGCATCATATATAAGCATCTGGCTAATAAGGTAATTAGAAATAAAAAGAAAGAAATAGCAAATGCTGATGGATGATAGATTTCTTTTATTGTTTTGTTTTGAATTTTGAAGGGCAGGGGAAAGATATGTCAATCCAATTGCTGAATTATCCTAAGGAAGCTATAAGGTTTTCAATACCACATGAATTATTTAACTTTAGGTAGAGAAAAATTCTGTTCAGTAGTCAGAGCATCCCTATATTCTTAATTCTAGCTAGCCATGTCTCAAATAGACATCCTTGATGTGACTAATAATGCCTTTTCCTTTTGGGCATTATGAAGCATTTTGTTATATATTTCTCTAATGTGTCATAAAACATTACATATTATAGAGTGTTGGAGAGAATCCTATAAACCAAATGAGTGGCTGTAAAGTCATCTGTGAAGTTTTGTAAATTTATATAGTTTTATACACAATATTTCTGCATCAATTATATACATATATTTGTGCATGTATATGTGTGTACATATATAAACATATACAGAGAGAAAGAGAAGAGACAAGAGAGAGAGAGGAGAGAGAGAGAGAAGGAGGAAGGAAGAGGGGGAGGAGGAGGATGATAGTAAATACAAGAATACACCTGTAAAGGATTTTTCATGTAACAGATTTTTCACTAGGTAAGTTATAAACATTCATGACTAGAGACATGATAGAATTCACCCTTCACCTAGAAGCCCCTATGAGAGCAAAATTCAGCAAGATTTTCTTGTGCTTTTCTTTCATTCACTGCTTATAAGAGATCTGACTAGCTAATTTATTTGAACAAAATTTCTTGAAAAATAAAGTGAATTGTGTGTAAGATCACACTTTCACTTCCCAAGAGTTGCTGCAGTTTACCAAATATACAAATAATTGGGGATTAGGCAAGGGAAATTAATTCATCACTTCTCTAACCCCAAGTTACCACCTGCCCAATATATTGGTTAGCTGTACTTGCATTTTCTTCCTCTACTAAAGAGTAAAATCCCTGAAAGTAGGTGTCATTCTTTATCTAAATGTGATCTTTCCTATAGCACCACTTTCTCTAGATAAATTACTTTACATATTTCTGTCAATGACTACATTGTTGGTTTCTTTTTGGTCTATTGGTTCTAAGGTACTGACTCACACAGACACAAACTTTATCTTTATATTTTGACAGGATTTGAAGAACCAGAACCACCCTGAAGAATTTATAGATGCCAGTAGCACAGAAGGAACTGTGTTTATGTATTTTTAAAGACAAACAGAAGCAACTAACAAATGATTGATTGCTTTCATTTTACAGCAAATATACTACATTTTAAAAGCAACTTTTCAATGTCTCCTCAAAAAAAATATGTCATGGTGATTTTTTTTAAAAAGAAAAATAATAACCCTTGACTGCAAAGCCATTTACCACAGTTAGAAAATCTCATCTGTTGATATTTATTTATATGTTTATTATTAGCTCACTGTAAAATAGTTCTTTGAATACATGACAGTGATAAAATGTTTTGACAGCAATTAAATTGATGTCTATCATTGTAGGCATCAGTGTTTTAATGTGGGGAGTTAATTTATTTATTCAGTATCTGTAATAGCTGTATAATAATTATCTCACATTTTACACTCGAATACAATCTATTTGGAGGCCTCACCTTGGTGAGGAGAATTTGGTTTCTCCAAGTCTTCACTAGGAAAAGGAAAGTTTAGGCAGAACCTACCAAAGTTAGAAAAGTTTCAATAATGGATCAGGTCATAAACTGTATGTCTTTTTCTGAGGACCACTCTATGTTCAGTGAGATTTATCATCACTATGGTCATAAGGTAATGAATTTGGGAGGGCTCAGAAATTCTCAAAGACAAATTATTCTGGTATAATCAGATGAGATTGTTGTTGATGGCAGAAAGACATACACAGACAAAATTCGAAAGTTTTAAGCAAGTCCTTAATGGTTTAAAATATGTTTTCCTCATAGAATATCTCTAAGGTAAATTGGAGTAGTCCAGGACTGACCAAGCTAGCCTGAAACCTCAGGTTCAATAATGAAGCAAAAGGAGACATTTGAAGAACATTTAGCAATTAGCATAAGAATCCTAGGTAAGTCATATATGTGTGTATATGAGTGTTTATGTTAGTGTAATTTTTCTGAACACAAGTTACCAGAAATGAATAGTAATTCTTAAGTTTGACATGTTTTGGTTCACTCTCTGTCATTTATCAGACACATGTAAGGCCGAGGAAGAAAATACACTTTCTGACTGTTCACATCAGATGGATAAGGCCTTGTAGCTCTTAGAAGGAAGTTGCCAAGCACCCTGATTCAATCTTTTCCTCTTCTGAGAAATACAGCATGAGCTTTATTCTGGTGTCAACATGGATCTATATGAGCATTCCTTGGAACAGGAAAAGTTTCTTCCTCATCAAAACATCCATCTTTACCTTCTATGGGAACATATAGACTAGATGCAACATAGACTGTCTACACAAGTGTTAGGGGAACACAAGAAAGACATCTAGCACCCAATGACTGGCATATAGTATTCAATTCTTGTAGACTTGGCTTGAGTGAGCTGTTAGCCTAGGAAGGTTTTTTCTTCAAGAGCTAACCTTGGTTTCATTTTAGCTTCACTACTTTAGCTTCAGAAGTTTTAAAGAAAGATTTATAAAAAAGTTGTCTTGCTCATTTAGCACCTATGATTTGGGTGTTGTAGCCTTTGCCTGGTCTTAAACATTATTTATAATTACCATAGAATAAGGTAGATATAACCATAGAGAGTCCTTAAGAAGTATTATAGTATTATATTATATTAGTATCATAGTATTATAGACTGAATAAGGAATTTCTAGTTTTAAAAGACAATTATTTCCTTGGATTTAAGACACTCAAATCCTTCCGTTCTATGCTAAATATTTTCTAGAACACTTTATCTCTACTTCTCTTTTGCCTCAAACGCATCCTACTTTGTATCTTGGGAATATGTGTGTACATTTTATCATTCCATTAGATTATAATCTCTTTAAGGTTAGGAATTGCATCATTTTTCATTTTGGTGTACTAACACCTAACATAGCATCTTTAATACAATAGGTGCTGAATAAATGTTTGTTGATTTGTTGAATTGAATCAAGAATTAAATGAAAATTCTGAATATAAAACAAAGATTGATTCACTTTAATTTAAAAATAAGAGTTTACCATATGGTACCTCTGGCAGCAATCCCAGGATCAAACAAATAAAGAAGTGTAGCAATTTCAAAAAGGTTGTGAATCAATCTCTATGGTAAACATCTGTAGTCATAATAATAGTTCACTTTTCCTAACACTTTTCTCAGAACTTTGTCAGATAGGCAGTGCAAGTATCATTAGCTTCACTTTATAGACAATATCTCTCATTTATATTGTATTATATCTCATGCATATTTATGAGGTTTTTTTAAGTTTACAAAGAGATTTTTTTTTCCTTCATAACAACTCCCTTTTTTTTAAAATAGAGCGAGCATTCTCTCTCTTCCTCCCCCTTCCTTTTACAAAAGAGGAAAATGAGACTCCTAAACTAAGTAAAGGCAGATAAGGAGTGCTATAGATAGATTTCACAGCCTGAATTAGGACAACTCCTCTTCCTGAGTTCAAATGCAGCCTCAAATATTTAGTAGCTGTGTTACCCTGGGCAAGGCATTTAACCTTGTATGCCTCACTTTCCTCCTCTGTAAAATGATCTAGAGAAGAAAATGGCAAACCACTCTGGTATTTTTGCCCCTAAAATAAAACCCTAAATGGTGTCATAGACAGTTAAACATGACTAAAAATGACGGAACAATAATAATAACAAAATAAAAGTCAGCTAGTCATAGAGTTGGAAATTGAAACTAGGTCTTATAATTCCAAATCGAGAAGAATTATTATACTATCTTACATTTCAAGCTACAGTAGCAGCAAATTAGCATGTGTTCATGAGAAAAAGAGAGAGGGGGTTAGAAGGGGAAGAAGGAGAGAAGAGAGAGAGGAGGGAAGAGACAGAGTGGGGAGGAAGGAGGGAGGGAGAGAGGGAGAGGGAAAGAGAGAGGAGGAGAGAGAGAGAGAGATGGGGGAAGACAGAGAGACAAAGGGAGAGGAAGAGGGAGAGAGGGAGAGAGAGAAAAAAAGAGAAGGGGAAATAAGAGAAAGAGACAGAGAGGGAAGGAAAGGAGAGAGGGAGGGAAAAAGGAAGAGAAAGAGGGAAAGAGAGAGGGAGGAAAGGGAGAGAAGGGAAGGAGAGAGAGAGAGAGGAAGAGGAGGAAAAGGTAAAGAAGAAGAAAAGAAAGAAAAAAAGGAGGAAGAGGAAGAGAAGAAGGAGGAGAAGGAAGAGGAGAAGGAGAAGGACAAGAACTGAAGCCATATTTGAACTCAGGAAGGTGAATCTTTCTGAATCTAGGCCTGGAATTCACTGCACCATGTAACTGCCCCTGTTATGTATGTATGTATATGTGTGTGTGTGTGTATACATATATATATATATATATATATATATATACACATATATATGTGTTTGCATGAAGTATCATTTTTTATTTGTGTATATATATATGTATTTATCTTTTATATTTATAGCATTGTACATATGAAAAACAGCATAGCAGTTTTTAATAAATGATTATTGAACTGAATTGAATTGGATAGAGGAAAAAACTGAAGAGGTTAAGAAACTCATTGAAGAACTTTTTCTTTTTCTCTCATTTTCAAAAAAAGATAAGGTGGGGGAAAGAGGAAGAAATTTTTTCCTTGCCAATTTTTTTTTAGTTTTTTTTCCACAAGCCTCCACATTTCTAAATATATAAAACATAATAATATTTTTTGAAAATCGAGTTATACATAATACATCATTTTAAATATGGAGCTGGATCTGTAATGAGAAGTTAAAATAAATGTTAGGACATAATTTTTTTCAGAATTTTCTTTTCTTTTTTTTTTTTTTTTTCAAAGAAGATTTTTTTGCCTCTGCTTAATGCCTCAGCTTATTTCATGGATTCAAAATCTTTCAAAATATTTTTTCTCTGGGCAAAAGTTGTGAGAGTAGGTCACTATTAGTTCAACTTTATATTTATTCTGTGTATTTTCCTAGGTAGTATTGGGTAGCATAAGAAACATTTTTGAAAAATAAGGGCTTACTCTGGCATTCTCAGTTCAGATTTCCAACTGTTCATATTCTTGATATGGTTCGTTGTCTGTTAATAGTTTTTTTTTCCCATACATATACAGAAATTCCACATGGAAACTCTAGGCTGTTTCAGAGACTTTGGGGATGGCCACATGAATGTGTTTTCATTATGCAAATATCAGTAAACAGAATGATTACTCTGAGATAAATAAGGAGATGAGGAAAGAGCACAAAACTACTATCTTTGAACACAATAACTCCATTACTTGTTCTTATTTTTTTCTATATGTTTTATACATAATTAATCTGTGTCACTGATGGATGTTTCTATTTCTTAATGAATAACTAGTGATTTAATGATACTACTGTGTAATACAGTCTGAGAACTACTAGGTTCTCTTCCTTCCCACTTTTTTCATTATTTCCCTTGAACTTCTTTGTTGTTTGTTTCTCCAAAATGATGTTCTTAATATTATCTACTTCTATAAAATAATCCTGTAATGATTTAATTAGTGTCATTGTAATTTGTATTATGTTTGCTTGGCCTCTCATAAGCAATTAATATTTCTCTAATTTTTAAGTCAGACTTTATTTCTGTAAAGAACAATTGTTTCTAGTTCTAGTTGTAGTCATATAATTACTGTAAATGTCTTAGATGGTGCAGTAGGTAGAGCATAGGATCTGGAGTCAGAAAGCTAGAAGTTCAAATTTGACCTCAGCTGTATAATCCTGGGCAAGTCACTTAACCATGTTTCCTTCAATTTCTCATCTGTAAAATGAGCTGGAGAAGAACCCTTCCTATATCTAAAGAGACAGACAAGACTGAAATGACCAAATGAAAAGACACTAGGCAGATTCCTAAATATTTTATAAATTCTGTAATTATTTTAAATTAATTTTTTTATTCTAATCTCTTCATGCTGCTTTTTGTTGTCAATTTAGATAAATATTCATGATTTATGTGGATATATTTTTGTCCTAAAACTTTGCTGGTTATTATTTAAATTAATTTTTAATTTATTTTCTAGTTATCTTACAAACTTGTTTTATAATCTGCAAAAAAGCAATAGTTTTTTTCTTTGCCTATTTTTTCTAAAACTTATTTTTCTTTATTTTATTTCTATAACTAATATTTTTGGAACTATATCAAGCATGCAATACAATTCCAAAAGACTCATGATGGAAAATTTTTTTTCCACATCCAGAGAAAGATTTGATGTAGTCTGAATGCAGATCAAAACATACAGTTTTCACTTTATTTTTGATATTTTTTTCTTCCTCCAAACATGGCTAATATGGAAGTATATTTTACTTGATTGCACATATGTAATCTTTATTAAATTGCTCACTATCTTGGGAAGGAGAGAAAGGAAGAGAGAGAAAAAATTGGAGGTCAAAAGTTTATTATAAATGAATATTAGAACTAGATCATAATAATACTGATAATTGATCTTGTTTCTCAAATCCTGCTTTTATTGGAAAAGTCTAGTTTATCCTGATTATATTCAATTTTGGCTCTTAGTTTTAGATAGAATAGATGTATAATATTATAGAAAGAACCATTTTTATATAATTCCTCATATCTTAAAAAACAGGAATGGGTTTTTATTTTCCCTTCTAGGCAGCTTTTAAAGCACTTCATAGTTTAGTTCTGGCATACAATTTTTTTCTTATTGTATTACATATTACTATCTTTCTCTTCTTGCCTGTGACTTTACATCTTTACTCTCCTTGCTTTTGAATCGGTTATTCCTAATGACTGAATTAACTCACTCCTCAGCTTTGCCTTTTAGAATATCTTATTTCCTTTAAAACACCACTCAAGTGCTTCCTCTTGTCATCTTCTCTTGCCTCTTTTCTTTCCTTTCTTTTTCTTTCTTTTCTTTTCCTTTCCTTTTCATCTTAGATGCTGTGCCATTTCCCTAAAAATTTATTTATAATGATTGTGTAAATTATTTTTTGCATTTAATTTATACCCTGATAGCTTGTAAACTCTTTGAGAGAAGGAATGATTTTATCTTTGTTTTTGTATCCTAAGTGCCTATCACAGTTATATTCAAAATAATTTTTTTACATTTATTTTGAGTTCTAGTTTCTCTCCCTTATCCCTACTCACAATTAATAAACCACATGTAAAGTTATCCAAAACATTTCCATAAAAGTCAAGTTTTTTATTATTATTATAGCTTTTTATTTACAAAATATATGCATGGGTAATTTTTAACATTGACTCTTGCAAAACTTTCTGTTCCAGCTTTTCCTCTTCTTCCCTCCACCACCTCTCCTAGACATCAGGTAGTCCAATACATGTTAAATATGTTAAAGTGTATGTTAAATCCAATATATGTATACATATTTTAGTTATCTTGCTGCACAAGAAAAAGCAGATCAATAAAGAAAGAAAAAAATCTTGAGTAGGAAAGCAAAAATTCAAGCAAACAATAACATTCATAACAGAATTAGTGGAAGTGTTATGTTGTGTTTCACACTTATTGTATAATATTGTTGTTGCTTGTATAAAGATCTCCTGGTTCTGCTCATTTCACTTAGCATTAATTCATGTAAATCTCACGCAGTGTCTCTGAAATCATCCTGTCGGGCATTTCTTACAGAATAATAATATTCCATAACATTCATATACCACAATTTATTCAGCCATTCTCCGATTGATGGGCATCCATTCAGTTTCCAGTTTATAGCCACTACAAAAAGGGCTGCCATAAATATTTTTGCACATGTAGGTCCCTTTTCCCTAATTTAAGCTCTCTTTGGGATATAATCCCAGTAGCAACACTGCTGGATCAAAGGGTATACAGTTTAATAACTTTTTGAGCATAGTTCCAAATTGTTTTCCAGAATGGTTGGATTCATTAACAATTCCACCAACAATGTATCAGTGTCCCAGTTTTCTCATATCCCCTCCAACATTCAGCATTATCTTTTCCTGTCATTTTAGCTAATCTGAGGGGTTTGCAGCAGTATCACAGAGTTGCCTTAATTTGCATTTTGCTAATCAATAGTAATTTGGAGCACTTTTTCATATGACATAGTTTCAATTTCTTCATCTGAAAATTGTCTGTTCATATCATTTGACCATTTACTAACTGGATAATTGTCAAGGTCCAGGCTAGCTCCTCTGAAGGGCTCAGAACAAGTCCTTGCCCCATGTTGGGCGCCAATTTGTAAAGATCCTGTCCTCTCTAAGTTATAATCCTTCTCTGGGAGGAGATCTCTTTTTTTGTAAAATCTTTACCTCTGTGAGCAGGTTTCTTGGGAAGCTTCTGGAGCCTCCAGCCAGAGCAAAGGTAGAATCTTGAATCTTCTTCCTGAATCCTGTCTCTGAATCTCCTCCAGCTCTTGTCCTTCCCCAATCCAGACTGCTTTCCTTCCACACAGCCATCTAAAGTCAATCCCAGTCTAAACTCTCCTTGTCCGACTGCCCTCCTCTTTTATCCTAGCAGAGATTGGGCTAGTGAGAATTCAACGGGCTTGTGAGAACTCCTACAGCCAATGAACTTGCTCCTTTTAAAGGTGTAAACTGTTTAAATATGTAAACTCCTTTAAATGTGTAAACTCCTTTTCAGAAGTCTAAAGATATAAACTCCCCTTAAAGGCCCAGACCAAAGGTGTGAATTCTGAGCTAGAGAATTGCCCAGACAACCTGAATTATCACTTTGTAATCCTAACAGATAATGTCTTGATTTCTTATAAATTTGAGTCAATTCTCTATATATTTTAGAAATGAGGCCTTTATCAGAACCTTTGAATGTAAAAATGTTTTGCCAGTTTATTGCTTCCCTTCTAATCTTGTCTGCATTAGTTTTGTTTGTACAAAACCTTTTTAACTTAATATAATCAAAAATTTCTATTTTGTGACCAATAATGAGCTCTAATTCTTCTTTGGTCACAAATTCCTTCTTCTTCCATAGGTCTGAGAAGTAAACTATCTTATGTTCTTCTAATTTATTTATAATCTCAATCTCTATGTTTAGATCATGAACCCATTTTGAACTTATCTTGGTATATGGTGTTAAATGTGGGTCAATGCCTAGTTTCTACTATCCTAGTTTCCAATTTTCCCAGCAGTTTTTGTCAAATAGTGAATTCTTATCCCCAAAGCTGGGGTCTTTGGGTTTGTCAAACACTAGATTCTTATAGTTATTAACTATTTTGTCCTGTGAACCTAATCTATTTCACTAATCAACTAGTCTATTTCTTAGCTAGTACCAAATGGTTTTGGTGACTGCTGCTTTATAATAAAGTTCTAGATCAGGTACAGCTAGGCCACCTTCATTTAATTTTTTTTTCATTACTTCCCTTGAAATTCTCGACCTTTTGTTCTTCCATATGAATTTTGTTATTATTTTTTCTAGGTCATTAAAATAGTTTCTTGGGAGTCTGATTGGTATAGCACTAAATAAATAGATTAGGGAATATTGTCATCTTGATTATATTCGCTTGACCTATCCAAGAGCACTTAATGTCTTTCCAATTATTTAAACCTGACTTTATTTTTGTGGCAAGTATTTTGTAATTTTGCTCATATAATTCCTAACTTTCCTTTGGTAGATATATTCCCAAATATTTTATACTATCGATCATTATTTTGAATGGAATTTCTCTTTGTATCTCTTGATGTTGGATTGTGTTGGTAATGTATAAAAATTTTCATGATTTATGTGGATGTATTTTGTATCCTGTAACTTTACTAAAGTTATGGATTATTTCTAATAGCTTTTTGGTAGATTTTCTGGGGTTCTCCGAGTATACCATCATATCATTTGCAAAGAGTGATAATTTGGTATTCTCATTACCTACTCTTAATTCCTTTAATCTTTTTTTTCATCTCATATTGCCAAAGCTAACATTTCTAATACAATATTGAATAGTAGTGGTGATAGTGGGCAACCTTGTTTTACTCCTGATCTTATTGGGAATGGTTCAAGTTTATCCCCATTACATATGATGCTTACTGATGGTTTTAAATAGATGGTACTGACTATTTTAAAGAAGGGTCCCATTATTCCTATACTCTCTAGAATTTTTAATAGGAATGGGTGTTGGATTTTATCAAATGCTTTTTCTGCATCTACTGAGATGATCATATGCTTTTTGTTTATTTAGTTATTGATATGGTCAATTTTGCTAATGATTTTCCTAATATTCAACCAGCCCTGCATTCCTGGTATAAATCCTGCTTGATCATGGTGTATTATCCTGAGGATGATTTTCTGTAATCTCTTTGCTAATATTTTATTTAAGATTTTTGCATCAATATTTATTAGAGAGATTGGACTATAATTTTCTTTCTCTGTTTTCAACCTATCTGGTTTAGCTATCTGTACCATATCTGTGTCATAAAAGGAATTTTGTAGGACTCCTTCATCCCCTATTTTTTCAAATAATTTATCTAACATTGGAGTTAATTGTTCTTTAAATGTTTAGTAGAATTCACATGTAAATCCATCTGGTCCTGTAGATTTTTTCTTAGGGAGTTGATTAACAGCTTGTTCTATTTCTTTTTTCTAAAATGGGACTATGTAAGCAATTTATTTCCTCCTCTATTAATCTGGACAGCCTATATTTTTTAAAGTAGTCATCCATTTCATTTAGGTTATCAAATTTATTGGCATAAGTTGGGCAAAGTAACTTCTAATCATTGTTCCAATTTCCTCTTCGTTAGTGGAAAGTTCTCTCCTTTCATTTTAAAACTAATAATCTGATTTTCCTCTTTCCTTTTACTAATGAAATTTACCAAGGTTTTATTTATTTTGTTGTTTTTTTCATAAAACTAACTCTTAATTTTATTTATTAATTCAAGTTTTTTACTTTCAATTTTATTAATCTCTCCTTTTATTTTTAGTATTTCAAGTTTGTTATTTGATTGCAAGTTTATTATTTTATGCAAGTAAGCATCTAGAGATATAAAATTTCCCCTTATTACCACTTTGGCTGCATCCCACAAATTTTGATATGTTGTCTCATTATTGTTATTCTCTTGGATGAAATTATTAGTTGAGTCTATGATTTGTTGTTTCACCCAATCATTCCTTAGGATGAAATTGTTTAGTTTCCAATTACTTCTTGGTCTATTTGCCTTGGCTTTTTATTAGTTTTATTGCATTGTGATCTTAAAAAAAAATGCATTTACTATTTCTGCCTTTCTGCATTTGATTTTGAGGTCTTTATGTCCTAATATATGATCAATTTTTTTATATGTTCTATAAACTGCTGAGAAGAAAGTGTTCTCCTTTGTTTCCATTCAGTTTTATCCAAAGATCTATCATGCCTACCTTTTCTAGAATTCAATTTAACTCTTTGACTTCTTTCTTATTTATTTTGTGGTGTGATTTATCTAGTTCTGAGAGTGCAAGGTTGGGATCTTTCACTATTATATTTTTGCTGTCTATTTCTTCTTGCAACTCTTTTAACTTCTCCTTTAGGAATTTAGATGCTATACCACTTTGTGCATATGTTAAGTATTGATATTGCTTCATTATCTATGGTACCCTTTATCAAGATATATGTCTTTTAATTAGATCAATTTTTGCTTTTGCTTGATCTGAGATCAGGATGGCTACCTCTGTTTTTTTTTTTTTTGTTTTTTTTTTTTGTTGTTTTGTTTTGTTTTTGTTTTTTTTTGTTTTTTTGTTTTCTTTTTGTTTTTTGTTTTTTTAACTTCACCTGAAGCATAATAGATTCTTCTCCAGCCTTTTACCTTTACTCTGTATGTATCATTCTGCTTTAAATATGTTTCCTGTAAACAACATATTGTTTAATCCAGTCTGCTATCTGTCTCTGCTTTATGGGAGAGTTCACCCCCTTCATATTTATGGTTAAAACTATTAATTTTGCATTTCCTGCCATCTTATTATCCCCACATTATACTTTCTCTTTCCTATTCCCCTTACCCTCCTCCCAAGTATTTAACTTATGAGCACCACTTGCCTCAAGCAGTCCTCCTCCTTTAGAGACCCTTCCCCTTAGCCTTCTGAATCATTTCCATATTTTCTGCATTCTTTTTGTGTAATGGTGCCCAGAGGGTGCTAAAATAATAAGGATAATCACTTAGCACTTCATTAGATCTATTTATATAGTGTTTTAAAATGAGGATAACATTGTGAATTGTGCTCAGGAGTCTCTGCTATCACTTGTTTTTACAAATGCTATTCTAGATCTAGAATTATTGATTGAGTTAGTCTAAATTTGTGAGGCCATATAGAGCAACTGTTTTATTTTATAAATAAGGAAATTGTGACTAAGGAGGATAAAGTGACTTACCCAATGTTACATAAACAGTTATTTTATTCCCAAAAGATTCTTTAGTCATTTTACTATTATAAATATCCAAATAAACTATGAAGGACATATGAAGAAAGGTGCTATCAGTATCCAGAGAAAGAACTAGTTAAAAAAATATGTATAGAATAATTATGTATATGTGTACATTTGTTTGGGTCTAATGGTAGCCATAATAGAGTAGTGGGAGGGGAAAGAAAGAAAAAAATAACTTTATATGATAACTTTCTTATACACTTAAAAGGAACAACAAGATTACATAATAGATTTTTGGTTTTATATGCAGTCATATTTTTTATTATACTATGTTATGGAAATGCTTGTTTTATTTCATAAATTTTAAAAATCAATTAATTTTTAATATCAAAAAAGTAGTAAATATACCTTCAAACTTCTTTTAGAAATATCCACACACAAACTTAAAATATGAAAAAAAAAATCCAGAACTCCCCAACAATCCTACAACTAAAATCCATTTTCAAAAGTTTTCACTATTCCCCCACCCTTACTCCTTTTCCTAACTTCATATGGAACATGATTTGAAAAGACCTAGCCTTGCAGAACAGGCTCTACTACTTATAATCTAAGTGATTTTAGGAAAATCACAACTTCTCTGAGCCTCTATTCATTTTTAAAAGATAGGAAGAGGCCTATATCAAAGGTTTTAATCTTGTGGGTTAATTTCATAGTATCCATGAAGTTCAATGGGGAAAAGGTCAAATTTATTTCCCCTAACCTTCATCAGAAATTTAGCATTTCCTTCAATTAAAAAAAAATATTCTGAGAAAGTGTCTATAGATTTCACCAAAGTGCAACTGGAGTCCATTGACACATGAAAAAAAGGTCAAAAACCTTTGGTTTGGAGGTCTCTAAGAACTCATTTAGTTCTAAATCTGACAATCCTCAGACTGATGGCATTGGGAAATTTATAGGACTAGATAATATATTTGAATTATGTCCTCATCCTGTGATTTACTCTGAGTACCTGCAAGTTTCAATAATTTAGAAGTATTTAATCTGCTTTCACAAACTCTTGTCAAGATAGCTTGTCAGTCTCAGTTAACTTCAAGAATATTTATAGATTGTGAGGATGAAATGACACACAAGTGATGTTGGGATTCATGAGACAAGATCAGATTGCTCTTCACCTTGAATATGGAAACAATAGCTTGGATGTCATCAATTATTATTCCAAGAATCATTTAATTCCATGATTTCCCTGACGCCCTGGTTGACGTCTTAAGCAGACTACAAGTATATCCTCATATCAATTTGATGAGTATTAATAGGTAAGCTTTTGTTTAGAATCTTTTATTATCTATACTTTTTCCCATGCAAGGTGCAATTACCATTAATGATTAGTACTTTTTTGTCAGAGGACAAACACAATCCCTGAATAATATTTCAGTGACTAGAGTTGTACCAAAAAAAATTAAGTTGGTTTGAAGTCTTTCTAGATGATGGGTTTCAGTAACCAGGGCTATGTCCAAGATAAATGAATTGACTCAAACTCTTGGGATCTATAAAGTATTCAACTGCCATTCCTTTCCTAAAGTGATATAGTATTGACTTGTTTTATAATTCCCAAAGCAAGAGGTAGAAAGTGAACAGGGTTGCATGGAAGATTGGGAGAGGGGAGGTAAAGGATAGGTTCAGTAAAGGATAGGACAAAAAAGGAGAAATAATAAGATTCCCTGCAAAGAAAGCTAAATGAGATATGAAGCATCTTCTGTTTTGGGGCTAGATGAATTTGCATTGACCTATTCACCATTCAAGACAGCTCAGTTACAGAATAATAATTTCAAAATGTTTTTGAAGCAGGAGTTCCTGCAATGGATATTTATGTTAACTTAGACACAAACTAAAATTGAGATTTTTTTCAAACTCCAAGTGGGAGTGTAAGTCAAAAAGGAATTGGTCATTTAGATCTGCCCCATGTTTAGACCTAGTCTATATGAACCCTGGAATGAGAGGGCTCTGGATCATGAATTGCATCTAAATGTAGGGTCTCAAAATAAAAATTTCTAGAAATATTCCTTTGTTAGCTTCCAAATATGGAAGTTTCCAGTAATGAATTTTTTTCTCATATTTTTAGGAGAAAATCTTTAGGCTTCTTTCAATTTAAGGTTTCTTCAAGTGACATATATATTCATGAAGGGAAACAACTCAATTTTATTTATCTAGAAAGGAATTTGTAACAAAATCTGTTTCTGTCAATGTCATAATAATATGGTTTGAAATATTAAGGAAATGAATATGCTACAATATTTAAAGGAAAAAG
This sequence comes from Sminthopsis crassicaudata, assembly GCF_048593235.1. Taxonomy (NCBI): domain Eukaryota; kingdom Metazoa; phylum Chordata; class Mammalia; order Dasyuromorphia; family Dasyuridae; genus Sminthopsis; species Sminthopsis crassicaudata. The sequence continues at coordinate 503,817,868 of NC_133619.1, read as the reverse complement.
AAATTCCCAGACAGAGATTAATTAAAGTGTACTAGAATCACTATTATGTGGAACTACTTTATTTATTCAAAGTTTCTGCATTAATAATTTTCAAATTCAATTCAGTTCAAAGAATATTTACAAAGAATTACTGTGCATAGCACAATACTAGGTCCTAGAGATGCAAATGGGAAAATAAAAAAAAATTCTACCTCCAACAGCTTATATTCTCATGCAGAATATAACATGTAAACAAATAAGAAAATACATGCTAGTTGGAGGAGGGAGAGAGGACTAAGAAGAGGGGAGGGAGATATATATATATCTGTAGGACTAAAATAAAATATAACCAATAATCCTTATCATGACTTTGCTCTACTTTCCCCCTAGAAAATGGATTGCCTCTTTTAAGCAAGTTCATGCCAGAATTCTTATTTTTACTCTATTTTTTAACAGAAACAAAGACATAATGGGGGTGAAGTTTTGATTTTCATGTGAACTGGATTCAAGTGAGGCAGGCCTACACAAAATTGTCAGTCTCACTCTCTTCTTCAAAGTCTTCAAAGTCCAATGACAAGACAAAAGTCAAGATAACTGGTGATGGCCCAGGATATCTTCAGCCAAAATTATTAATATTACAAAACTTAAACACAATAGTATTTTTAAAATAAGATCTCTCACTACTACTGCACTATTAAATGTATTCTCCCATACACATATTATTCACTATATTATTCTTCATTAATAACTTAATAGTATTCCTAATATTGATGTGAGTGAAATTTCTAAAGCACTTAAAAACATTGTATATTTAGAAAAATATTTTTGAGTTTTCATTTGATGTTTCTTTTCAAAGAAACTGTAATGTCAAAAACGTAACTAAATCTTTGTCTTTGTTTTGACCTCAATTTCCCCTCCCTTGTTATGGGCTTGCATGACTTAAAGAGGATATAAGGCACCAATTATTTCATTCCCTCCTCAGAGCACCATGCCCTTTGGCAACTGAGACAAGAGCATGAAAGAAAGAAAACTAGCAAATGAATCCCTAAAATTTTTCTGGGATATACTTGCTCCACAACAATTTCTTCTTTAGATGCTCAGTAGAATGGACCTATCTTACATACCAAAAGGAGAGTTAGGATAAATTAATGCTAGTGATAATTCCACCTACCTCCCAGATCTGTTTGAAGGGAAATGTTTTCTTAACTTTAAAGTATGAGTTGTTTATTACTATTATTATTATTATAAAGCCTTCTCCATAGAATTTTAATGAGGCTCAAATGAAAAAAATGATAGGAAAATTCTATGTAAACTCAAAGTATGAGACAAGCTTAATAATACATGTACATAATATTTCCTTCATTTTATTTTCATAGCAACCTTGAGAGGTAGGTATTATTATCCCTTTTTACAAATGAGGAAATTGAAATAGAGGTTGAACTGTTCAGATTAAGCAACTAGTTTAAGTTAAATTTGAACCCAAGTCTTTGTAACCCCAGATCCAGCCAGCACTCTATTCATTGTATTCCTAACTACCTAGGTAACTGTTACTTTAAAAATCCAATATTCCAAGTAATCCCAGACAGTGTGTTTAATGCTTCTAAGACAGAATGTGAAAAGGATCTCATTAAAATGCCCAAGAGAAGAAAAAATATAGAACTTTCTTTTTCTTACAATCTTTTTTTTTTCTTGCTATGAGGCCTACTTACCAGATGGATAAAGCAAGATAAAAAGAAGTCAAATGATCAAAAAACAAAAATGCAACTGCAATATTAACTCCAGTTCCCACTAAATACCTAGCAACCAGTGTAGCTTTTGGGAAGTCACTTCATCCCTTTTATTACCTTTGTTTCCTCACTGAAAAATTGGAGATAACCTCACAAATCTAACTCATGGAGAGTTAAAGAAAAATAACTGTCAGAAAGAAAGTATTGATAAACATTCCAAAGATGTTGACATGCCCATCATATTAAGAGTAAATCATCCAGAGTCATACAATGTATCCAGAGTAGATATAAGAATACAATCAAATGGTATCCTGTTTTATAATTCATGCTAAAACCCTTTCCACCTCTAAAATTCTAATAATGCTCTGATAATTCCCAAATTTGTCATTGTGCCAAATATGATAGGAGTTTTGCTATGCAGATTAAAGTGTCAATAAGAATTGAAAGGGAATATTTATTCTAATTTTTAAAATAGAGTGTTAAGTACTTTAAAGGGAACCTATTAACAAACAAAACAATTTTTACAAATTATCAGTTGATTAAGGCACAACATATAATTAAATCTCAAAACTAAAAAAGCTCTTAAAGGTTATCTAATCTACCTCATATCAGAAGAGGACTTTCTCCCACCCATGTGATTATCAATCTCCTCTTCAAAACCTCTAGTGAGAAAGGACTCATTACTCCAAAAGTCTTCCCATTCTGTTTTGGAGATAATAAAATTATTAAGAAGAGTTTCCCATTGAGATCTCTATGATACTAATCTTTATTAACCTAGTTTGAATTACCACAAATCCTAGAAAGTAATATAGCATCCTTCTTTTGAAGTAGGCTTATTATTCCGTAGCTTGGCCCTGACTTCCACAGCAGAATAGAAAGTTTTTACTCTGTAATTACATTGACCTTTTGTAACTGAAAGCACTTCAAAGATAATTTTGAGTCAAAAAAAGTAGGGAGGGAAGAAGGGAGAGAGAGAAGAAGGAATGGTAGCAGAGAGAGAGAGAGAGAGAGAGAGAGGAGAGAGAGAGAGAGAGAGAGAGAGAGAGAGAGAGAGAGAGAGAGAGAGAGAGAGAGAGAGAGAGAAAGAGAGAGAGAGAGAGAGAAAGAGAGAGAGAGAGAGAGAGAGAGAGAGAGAGAGAGAGAGAGAGAGAAAGAGAGAGAGAGAGAGAGAGAGAGAGAGAGAAGAGAGAGAGAAAGAGAGAGAGAGAGAGAGAGAGAGAGAGAGAGAGAGAGAGAGAGAGAGACAAAGACAGACTGACAGAGACAGAAAGAGACAGAGACAGACAGAGGCAGAGAGTACTAAATTGTTATTTTATTTGTATACAGAAGAAAAATTATATTGAATTAAAGTAAATTTGGAAGGGGAAGGAGAACTTTTAAAAAATCATACTCATAAATACAAAAATGTAAGCTATAAAAAATGAATTTTGAAAATATTAGGTAGCTCTAAAGGAAACCAGTTTAATGAATTTGTGATAGTAAATGTTTGCTGAATGAATAATTAAATGAATAGTCCTGGGTGGGACTCTGTGTCCATGTTAATTGGGACAGCCCTAGGCTCCTGCAAATCCACTGGTTTCAGGAAAGTTATAAGAGGAAGAATCTAAGTGACCACTGTTTGCACTTGTAGCAGACAAGTGTTAGCATTATAGATGCATGAAATACTTCAAGAACTTTAGAAATCACTGGGTCTCCCAGGATATATGAGAGAATATCTGGGATGTAAAGTTGGAGTCAAGGTGAGGTTGGTGAATTTAGTATCAACAAGACAATTCATGGACTATTAATGGTAATCCCTCCTCCCCCCCAAAAAAATATCTTATGTTGTGGTCTTATTTTATCGGTATATCGTATAGGCAGTGATTCATCTGCAAAACAAAATAAAGAATCTATATTCTAAGGAGAAAGCAAGAAATGTCTAGTGTAATTGACTACTGACTCATCAGCTGGTGTCCTGGTACTTCTAGACAGTATGCTTGATGTCTGTCATCAGAAACTGGGAGGAAAGGACTGTTTTAAGAGAGGTACAAGCAAAGGAAATGAAACAGAAGAAAAGAGAGGAAGAGAGTGGGAAGAGGAAAGACGGAGAAAATGAAGAGGATAGTTAACAAAGATTGGTTACGATGGTTAAAGCAATTTCCAGTTTGACATCTGCATTCCACATTTTATATTTCCTGACTTAAGAGATATGTCTTGAAAAGTTGCATGATTTGTTTCCATCTGTACCAAGCTCACAATCTGCAACAAGCAGACTAATTATAGGAGGACACCTGGTATGGACATAATGAACAATTCACATAGAGAATAAGAAGAAAGAAACAGTAATATAAAATTATATTCACCTTTAATTACAGAGTTTTTGCTATTTCAGCTGATGACTTCCCATTAGTAATAATGCAATCAGAACACAATATTATGGCAGCATTGCCAAATATACTAATTTGGAAAAGGAAACTAAAATTTAAATATCAATTTCCTTATGTTGTGTCTTTCAGTTAACTAATATTAAGATAATTAGCTAATTGTGTAATAATCACAGAATCAGAAGAGGGGCAATATTTTGGTTAACTTGATAAGTAACTCACATATGTCATATCATTTGATCTTTATAATGTCTCTGGGAAATGATATCATGTAGAGCTGAAAGGCATTTTAGGGCTAATCTAATCCAACTTATTCATTTTACAAATATGGAAGCTGAGGCCAGAACAGAGAGGTTAAGTTGTACAAGTAGTACATCAGTTCCTAGGACTCCAATAATAACATTCTCTCCAAAGTACCACATTTTTACCAATTTTAAAAGATAGCATAGAGATAAATACATATTACAAATATTATTTTTCTCATTTTACTGAGCTAGTAAGCATCAGAGGAGAGATTCAAATTTAGTTTTATCTCTCTACTAGTCTTCCTTCCACTATACCTTGTCCATCTAGTTAGTACAACTCACAAAATGATTTTCCTCTAACAAGAATTCCTTTTAAAACTTTGCCAACACAATAATATGAAGATTTCTACTTGATAGGATCCCACTATCTCCCAAAGGAATCTATTATATTTTGGAGTACGCTTCTGGCTCTAGGTCAGTAAACCTATAACCCTTGATCCTATGACCAATGGCTCCATGTTTGGTCCTTTGGAACAAATATAATAAATTCCTCTTCTACAACAAAATGTTTGACTTTTCAAACATTTGATGACAACTGTCAATCCTCACCAAGTCTTCCCTTCTCCAGGTTAAGCTTTCCTGATGCCTTCAACTTATTCTTCTATGTCATGCTCTATTGGTTCTTGGTCACTCTTAGGTTTGTTAATGTCCTGCTTAAAAATGAGGCTCCTGGAAGTTAATAAAAAGTCAGCAACAATTCTTAAGCTTTTGCTATGTGTCAGACATTAAACAATAGTTCAGATTAATCTACTCAGGGAAGACAATAGTAATATCATTTTCTGGATGTTGAAATCTTTCTTAAGACTACTTAAGTAGTAATTGTTTCATTTTTCATATTTGTATGACCAATTCATAGCACAGTGCTTTTCTCAAAGTAAATAAAGTCTTGAAAAATTGAATTGGATTCAAAATTGACTATATAAAATTATAAAAACAATTCAAATAAGTGATTTCAACCTTCAATCAAAGCAACTTTGGTTTTAGCTCTAAAGCTTTTAAAGATCTAAAAGAAAAGGGCAGAGCCAAGATGTTGGAGAAGACACATGCTTCTTTCTGATCTCTCCTACTACCCTTACATAAATTACAAAATTCAGCCTTTGAAATAGTACTAGACTGACAGAATTCACAAATATTGGGAGTACAGCAAATTACCATTAGAAGATAATTTTGAAGATAGCCAGAAAAGGTCTGTTTTGATCACACACAGGCACAGGAAGAGGCTAAGCACAGATAGAGAGGCAGAGCACAGAAGCCAGTGCACACGGAGCAGAACAGGGGCAGAGGTAGTCTCCATTTTGTGGAGAATCTATGAGGAGGACTCTACCATAGTGTTGGCTACTCAGCCTTGGTTGCAAGCCAGTAGATCAGCAGAGAAGTTATAAAACATCCAACACCAAAGCAAAAGATAAAGAGTGTACCCCAAAACCCTGGAGTCTCACAGGAACTGGCCGCACCCACCCAGCATCAGGAATGACTCGGTGCAATCCTAATCCCAGTGCAGCCACAGGTCACTTCTTGGTCTACAAATGAAGCTTGGAACCTCCTGGCCTTAAAAGCAGAACCCATCATTTTTAAATGAGTAAAAAGGCAAAGCAAGCTCTTACTATAGACAACTTCTATAGTGAAAGAGAACAGATTTCAATCCCTGAGGAGACTAAAAACAGATTGCTTCCGGATGAAGCCCCAAAGGGGTATATGACCTGGTCCCCACCATACAAGGCTCTCCTAGAGGAAATTAAAAGGGATCTTAAAAGAGAGCTAGAAGAAGAACGGAGAAAGGAAAGGAAAACTTTACAAAAGAGTCTGGAAAAAGTATATAACTCATTAAAAGATAGAGTGGGAAAAGAAACAATTCCCTAAAAACAGAATTTGTGAATTGGAAAATGTAAAGAACTCCCAGGAAAAGAGAATTTGAAAAATTGGAAAAAGAAAATAACTTAATAAAAATGTTGTGAAATGGAAAAAAAAATCCATAAAACAAAACAACTCATTCAAAAACTCAATTGGACAAATACAAAAAGAAATTTTAAAAGTAAATGAAGAAAATAATTCATTAAAAACCAGAACTGAATAAACAGAAATGAATGACTTGAGACATCAAGAATCAGTCAAGCAAAACCAAAAAAATGAAGAAAAAAAAAAAAAAAAAGAAAAAAAATGTTAAATATCTACTTGGGAAAACAATAGACCTGGAAAATAGATCTAGGAGAGATAACTGAACTCTCTGAAAACTATGATGAAAAAAAGAGTCTAGACACTATTTTTCAGGAAATCATCAAAGAGAACTGTCCAGATGTCATAGAATCAGAAGGTAAAATAGCCATTGAAAGAATTCACCGAACACCTCTTGAAAGAGAACCCAAGGAATATTGTGGCTAAATTTCAGAACTATCAGAGCAAGGAAAAATATTACAAGAAGCCAGAAAAAACATTTCAAATACCAAGGAGCCACAATAAGGATTACACAGGATCTATCAGCTTTCACATTAAAGGAGCAAAAGGCCTGGAATCTGATATTTGGAAAGGCAAAGGAACTTAGAATGCAGCTAAGAATAATCTATCCTGCTAAACTGAGCATTTTCTTCCAGGGAAAAAGATGGGCATTCATTGAAACCAGTGAATTCCATTTATTTCTGATAAAAAGAGCAGAGCTAAACAAACAATTTGACCTCCAAATATAGGACTCAAGAGAAGCATAAAAAGAAATGAACTCTTGAGAACTGTATTTCTGTTATGGGTATACATAAAGAGTACATGTATAATTTGATTTTACTGTTATAATATAAAAAAGAAACTAGAGATAGAAAAGGGATTGTATCAGAAAAAGGGAAAAGTGGAGGTAAAATGAGAGAAATTATATCTCACAAAGAGGAAAAATAAACCAATTGTATCAGAGGGAAAGAAGAGAGGGGGATGAACATTATGTGAATCTTACTTTCATCAGATTTGGCTCAAAGAGAAATATTAAACATTTTGGTTTGCAGAAACTTCTTTCACCTTACTTAGAAGTGGGAGGGTAAAGGTGAAAAGGGAAGGGGTATACAAAATAGAAGGGAATGAAGAAATAGTAAGGGAAAGTTATAAGAAAGGAGGAGAGCTGTTTGAGGCAAGTGGTGCTCATAAGCTCAATACTGGTGAGAGAGATAAGGGGAAAAGAAAAGAGAAAAGTATAATCTGGGGATAAAAAGATGGCAGTAAATACAGAATTAGTAGTTTTAACCGTAAATGTGGATGGGGTGTACTCTCCCTTAAAAGTAAGCAAATAGCAGACTGACTTAAAAACCAGAATCCTACAATATGTTGTTTACCGGAAACATATTTAAAGCAGGAAGATGCATATGGAGTAAAAGTAAAAGGCAGGAGCAAAATCTACTATGCTTAAGGTGAAGTAAAGAAAAGCAGGGGTAGCTATCCTGATCTCAGATCAAGCAAAAGCAAAAATTCATCTACATAAAAAAGATAAGGAAGGAAACTATATCTTGCTTATGGGTACTATAGATAATGAAGCAATATCAATACTTAATATATGCACCAAGTGATATAGCATCTAATTTCCTAAAGGAGAATTTAAAGAGAGCTGCAAGAAGAAACAGACAGCAAAACTATAGTAGTGGGAGATCTCAATCTTGCACTCCCAGAACTAAATAAATCAAACCACAAAATAAATAAGAAAGAAGTTAAAGAGTTAAATAAAATACTAGAAAAGTTAGGTATGAGAAATCTTTGGATAAAACTGAATGGAGACAGAAAGGAGTGCACTATCTTCTCTGCAGTTCATGGTAGCTATATAAAAATTGACCATATATTAAGGCATACAGACTTCAAAATCAAAGGCAGAAAGGCAGAAACAGGAAATGCATTCCTTTAAGATCGCAATGTAATAAAATCTACTTTCAATAAAAAGCCGGGGAAAAATAGACCAAAAGGTATTTGGAAATTAAACAATTTAATTCTAAAGGATGACTGGGTGAAACAGCTAATCATAGACACAATTAATAATTTCATCCAAGAGAGTGACAACAATGAGACAACATATCAAAATTTGTGCGATGCAGCTAAAGGGGAAATTTTATGTCTCTAGAGGCTTACTTGAATAAAACAAAGAAAAAGAAGATCAATGAATTGAGCTTGCAACTAAAAAAGCTAGAAAAAGAGCAAATTAAAATCCCCTAATCAAATAGTTAACTTGAAATTCTAAAAATAAAAGGAGAGATTAATAAAATTTATAGAAAAAACTATTGAATTAATAAATAAAACTAAGATTTGGTTTTATGAAAAAACCAACAAAATGGATAAAATTTGATTAGAAAAAGGAAAGAGGAAAATCAAATTGTTAGTCTTAAAAATGAAAAGGGAAAACAGTCCACTAATGAAGAGGAAATTAGAGCAATAATTAGTAGTTACTTTGCTCAACTTTATGCCAATGAATTTGATAACCTAAGTGAAATGGAGGAATACCTACAAAAATATAGGTTGCCCAGATTAACAGAGGAGGAAGTAAATTGGTTAAGTAGCCCCATTTTAGTAAAAAGAAATAGAACAATCTAGTAATCAACTCCCTAAGAAAAAATCCACAGGACCAGATTTACATGTGTATGTTACCAAAATATTTAAAGAACCATTCCCAGTAAGATCAGGAGGGAAACAATGATGCCCACTATCATCATTCAATAGTGCATTAGAAATGCTAGCTCTGGCAATAAGAGAAGAAAATGAGATTAAAGGAATTAGAGTAGGTAATGAGGAAACCAAATTATCATTTTTTGCAAATGAGAGATTACTTAGATACTTAGAGAATCCCAGAGAATCTACCAAAAAGCTATTAGAAATAATCCATAACTTTAGCAAAGTTGCAGGATACAAAATAAACCCACATAAACCATCAGAATTTTTATACATTACTTGCAAAATCCAACAGCAAGAGATACAAAGAGAAATTCCATTTAAAATAATTGTAGATAGTATAAAATATTTGGGAATCTATTTGCCAAGGGAAAGTCAGGAACTATACCAGCAAAACTACAAAACACTTTCCACACAAATAAAGTCAGATCTAAACAATTGGAAAAATATCAAGCACTCTTGGATAAGTTGAGTGAATATAATAAAGATGACAATACTACCTAAACTAATCTATTTATTTAGTGCTATACCAATCAAACTCCCAAGAAACTATTTTATTGACCTAGAAAAAATAACAAAATTCATCTGGAAGAACAAAAGGTCAAGAATTTCAAGGGAACTAATAAAAAAAAAAAATCAAATGAAGGTGGCCTAATTGTACTAGATCTAAAACTATATTATAAAGCAGCGATCATCAAAACCATTTGGTACTGGCTAAGAAACAGACTAGTTGATAAGTGAAATAGGTTAGGCTCACAGGACAAAATAGTCAATAACTATAGCAATCTAGTGTTTGACAAACCCAAAGACCCCAGCTCTGGGGATAAGGATTCACTATTTGACAAAAACTTCTGGGAAAATTGGAAACTAGTATGGTAGAAACTAGGCATTGACCTATACTTAACACCATATACCAAGATAAGTTCAAAATGGGTTCATGATCTAAACATAAAGAATTAGATTATAAATAAATTAGAAGAATATAGGATAGTTTACCTCTCAGTCCTGTGGAGGAGGAAGGGATTTATGACCAAAATACTAGAGTTCATTATTAATCCCAAAATAGATAATTTTGATTATATCAAATAAAAAAGGTTTTGTATAATCAAAACTAATGCAAAAAAGATTCGAATGGAAGCAATAAACTGGGAAAACATTTTTACAAGCAAAGGCTCTGATAAAGGCCTCATTTCCAAAATATATAGAGAATTGACTCAAATTTATTAAAAATCAAGCCATTCTCCAATTGGTAAATGGTTAAAGGATATGAACAGACAATTTTCAGATGAATAAATGGAAACTATTTCTATTCATATGAAAAGGTGCTTCAAATCATTATTGATCAGAGAACTACAAATTAAGACAATTCTGAGATATCACTACACACCTCTCAGACTGGCTAAGATGACAGGAAAAAGATTATGATGAATGTTGGAGAGAATGTGGGAAAACTTGGACATTGATAGATTGCTGGTGGAATTGTGAACCAATTCAACCATTCTGGAGAGCAATTTGGGACTAAGTCCAAAAAGTTATCAAACTGTGCGTAGTCTTTGACCCAGCAGTGCTACTACTGATCCCAAAGAGATCTTAAAGAAGAGAAAGGGTCCCACATGTGTACAAATGTTTGTGGCAGCCCTTTTTGTAGTGGCAGGAAACTGGAAATTGAGTGATGCCCATCAGTAGAAGAACTGCTGAATAAATTGTAGTATACGAATGTTATGGAATATTATTGTTCTGTAATAAATGACCAACAAGATGATTTCAGAGAGGCTTGGTGAGACTTACATGAATTGATGCTAAGTGAAATGAGCAGAACCAGGATATCATTATACACAGTGTAGCATGCTCTCCTGGCAGTTACAATTACTAGTCTGCTGTAGGCCCAACAGAGTACTTTTGACCACTGTCCTTTGCAGTGTCAACTCTGCCCGGCTCGCCTCCTCTGAGGCCTTCAAAGGTCTCTGGCCACAATCTCTTGAATCTATAGCTTAATAACCGGTAGCACGCTCAAGAACAGCCACATGTAATCTTAAAAGCCTTTATTATACCTACTCACATAATGCCCTGATGATGCACTGACTTGTTGGTTCCCGAGTGAACACCTGGTCAGAAGACCCACGTGTTCACTACCAAAATCCTTACCTCTTTTGGCTACCCATCTCGGCTTGGCCACCCAGGCTAGGAAGCCAGGGTGAAGAGCGCCAGGTTAAAGAGCACGACTGCTGCCTGCAGTGGGCTTATAAAGGGCCTGTGAGGTCACACACACAGCCAATCAGCGAGAGAGTCACCCATTACGAAGCTATCTCAAAATGGCCAGGATCCCGCCCAAGGGCAGTCCTAATATCCACAGAAATTACTTCTGGGCCTCAATCTCCCGATGCACCGTGTCCGCCCACTTAAAGGGCCCTTACAACACAGCAACAACAAAATTATAAGATCAATTCTGATGGATGTGACTTTCTTTAACAATGAGGTAATTCAAACTAGTTCCAATTGTTTAATAATGAAGAGAGTCAGCTACATCCAGAGAGAGAACTGTGCGAAGTAAGAGTGGATCACAACATTACATTTTTACCCTTTCTGTTATTGTTTGCTTACATTTTTGTTTTCCTTCTCAGTTTTTTTTTTCTTTCTTTCAAGATCCAATTTTTCTTGTGCAGCAAGATAATTGTATAAATATGTATACATCTATTGGATTTAACATATACTTTAAAATATTTGACATGTGTTGGACTACCTACCATCTAGGGGAAAGGGTGGGGGAAAGGAAGGGAAAAGTTGGAATAGAAGATTTTGCAAGGATCGTTGATGAAAAATTATCCATGCATATGTTTTGTAAATAAAAAAACTATAAAAATGATCTAAAAGAATTAAGATTTTAAGACATTTTTATGTGACATTCAGGAAAAAAAAGGAAAGAATTCACCCTCTAGATAGTTGACATAATATAGACACACCATCCAAAAAACTGACTAAATATTTTATTTAATATATACCAGTTCTTTTGTACTCTCCTCTAATTATCACATATGTAGTTTATTGTCACTAATCTTGGGCACCACATGAGGTATTCTAGGAGAACTAGTACCTTTGGTAAAAGGACTTGATGAGCCCTTTTCAAGTCTGCTTTATGTCACCCTTAAATTGTTTCCAGAATGACCACCATACACAGTCTCACTAGGGTAAGGTATAGTGAGACTATATAGAATTATGCATACCATATTTCTCTAAAAGCAGCCTAAGGTCAGTCTGTTTCACAAATCAGATCTAAGCACCAATGCAACAATAAAACATAATTTCTACATCCTTGAAAAGTGGTCTTGGTTTCTCCTTGAAGATCCTAAAGTCATATAAATATCTACCTACTGAAACAAATCAAATTTTTTTAGTCAGGCCTAATAGTTTCAAGAATTACCTTTATCCGTCAAATTCTAAGTTCCTATATTTATACATATTTATGCAAGACTTTCCCAGTTATTCCACAGTGATCACACAGAATAAATATAATTCCTCTTCTACATACCAGCCATTTAGATATTTGAAGACAGTATTCACATTTCCCCGTGCTTGTTTCTTCTCTAGTTTAAACACATACAGGTCTTTCAGCCAAATTACACATGTGAAAATTTAATAAGGGAAAAAAAATTGCTTTTGCAACTTGAAGATAACCCAGATTCTACAATTTACTTGCAATATATACTACACTCTAGTAACTCAAGTTGCCTTCTATTTTCCCAGAGTTAATGCTCTTGTTCTTGAAAGCTTTTCCAACTGCAGAAAAATCCTCACCTGCTCATGTTTTTCTCATTATTTCCAAATGAAAACCATTTAGGGCTATTGATTTATTTTTGTTGCAATTTCCGCTGACTCTTGCTGACTTCATGAATGAAGTAAAATGTGGCTATATAGCCCATGAAAACTTCACAGCTTAGTACTTGCCACTTGGGTTTGAGTTTGGGGAAGATTTGACATTTGACAGCCTTATTTTCTTGTTTGGATATTTTAATCTAGCAATTAACAAAAACAATCATGATTTGGGCTAAGCTTTCTTTTCTCTCTGATAGTGTCTACCATCATAAAGAAAAAAATACTATACTGGAGCCCCACTATGGCAATGACTAGCAAAGGATAGTTAGAGGCATCTCAAATGTTATAACATGTTCTGATACTTTTTTGAGGCATTTCCTAATTCCCTCTCCCTTTATTAGATCCTCACCCTAAATTTACTTTGTATTTACCTATCCATATATATGGTTTATCCTTCTAATGAAATATGTTTTTTGAAGACAAGGACCATTACTTTTCCTAACTCCTAACCCAGATTAAGCACTTAATGTATGGATGCTTGTTTAATGAAAGTAAGCTGCATTCATTTTGTCCAGAATCTGAAGTTAAAATGGTATACTTTATGATTCCAGGTATAGAGATTCTCAGAAAGGAAACTACCCATACTAAGGCAGATTAGCAACTGTTGAGCAGGTTAGTCTTAGATTCACTGAGAGTTACTGTTTGATTCACTAAGAATCTTATTTATTTTAATTAACCTGCCTAAGGTAATAGGACTAATATTTGTTAGGGGCAAGGCTCACTCAGGTCTTCCTAAGTTTGAGGTCATCTCTCTCTCTTCTATACCTCACAGCTTATTCATTCTGCATTGTGAAGATTTTTTTTAATTAATTTTATAATTATAACATTTTTTGACAGTACATATGCATAGGTAATTTTTTACAACATTATCCCTTGTACTCCCTTCTGTTCCGAATTTTTCCCCTCCTTCTCTCCACTCCCTCCCCTAGATGGCAGGCATTCCCATAGATATTAAATATCTTGTAGTGTATCCTAGGTACAATATATATGTGCAGAACCGAATTTTGTTGTTGTTGTTGTTGCAAAGGAATAATTGTATTCAGAAGGTAAAAATAATCTGGGAAGAAAAAAAAAAAAAGCTCACAGTTTACACTCATTTCCCAGTGTTCCTTTTCTGGGTGTAGCTGATTCTGTCCATCACTGATCAATTGGAATTGGATTAGCTCTTCTCTATGTTGAAGATTTCCTCATCCATCAGAATACATCCTCATACAGTATCATTGTTGAAGTGTATAATGATCTCCTAGTTCTGCTCATTTCACTCAGCATCAGTTGAGGTAAGTCTCTCCAAACCTCTCTGTATTCCTCCTGTTGGTCATTTCTTACAGAACAATAATATTCCATAATATTCATATACCATAATTTACCCAACCATTGTGAAGATTTTTAATGACAACATCCTATCTTATTTCTGAAATTGTAGTACATATAGACTTTCTAGGAATGAGTGACAATATATATGTATTTCTTATATTAAAAGTCATCTAAGTCAATTTTGATTTGAGAAGTTAGTGACAATCATGGGACCCCTTACAATGATTTAAAAAAAAAAAAGTCATGTTTCATTCTAAAGTCAGAATTAGAAATCTTTGGATTTGTAGAAATGAGAGGCATCAACAACAAAGGGAGTCCTAGAGTATCCAAAGAAAGTGGGGGTTTAGTGTGTATATAGAATAGGGAAATGTGTCTTTTGTCATAAGATTTAATGTTAGAAAATACTTTAGTCCTTTATTTTATGTATGAATTCCATACTTTATGTATGAAAAATCTGGAAATTAAAGAAATTGTCACACACATACAGACACACACACATACAGACACACACACATAAACATACACACTATCAGAATTGGGATTCAAAACCAACTGTCCTGTTTCTTAACCCCAATTTCCTTTCCACCACTAAGATTTTGTGTTGAATCTTAAAATAACAAAGCATTTCCTTTTTTTAATTAAATTTTAATTCCAGTTCTGAATTCACATCCTCCTTCTGTCCCAAATCCCAATTTGGAAAGTAAGAAATACAGAATCCATTACAAATATGTGTAGTCAAAACAAATTCCCACATTGACAGTGCCCCCCCCCAAAAAAAAAATCTGCATTCGGAATCCATTACTTTTCTATTTGGATGTGGGCAATGTGAGTCTCATGAATCTTTTAGCATTGTGACTGGTCACTGTTTTGATTAGAGTCTTTCAGTTATTTGTCCTTACAGCGTTGTTATTTTGTAAAATGTTCTCCTAATTCTGCTCACTTTACTCTTCATCACTTCATAGATATCTTCCTAAGTTTCTCTGAAACCATGACCTTTGGGATATCTTACAGCACAATAGTATATTATCCCATTTATATACCATAACTTGATCATTTCACAAGCAATAGGTATCCTCTCAATTTCCAGTTCTTTGTCATCATGAAAAGAATTGTTATAAATATTTTTGCACATAGGATATTTTCCCTTTTTCTTTGATCTCTGTGGGGGTGTAGGCAGTATCAGTATCACTGGGTCAAAGGGTCTGTACAATTTAATAGTTTTTTGAGCAGAGTGCCAATTGCTTTCCAGAAAGGCTGGATCAATCCACAGCTCCATGACAATGATATGTTGCTGACAGTTCCTATCACCAGTTGAAGCTGGAAAAGCATAATATTCTTTTTTTTTATTATAGCTTTTTATTTACAAGATATATGCATGGGTAATTTTTTGGCATTGACCCTTGGAAAACCTTCTGTTCCAACTTTTCCCCTCCTTCCACCCCACCCTCTCCCCCAAATAACAGGTAGACCAATACATGTTAAATATGTTAAAGTATATGTTAAATACAATATATGTATACATATCCATACAGTTACTTTGCTGCACAAGAAGAATCGGACTTTGAAATAATGTACAATTAACCTGTGAAGGAAATCAAAAATGCAAGCAGACAAAAACAGAGGGATTTGAAATGCTATGTAGTGGTTTACACTCATTTCCCAGAGTTCTTTCACTGGGTGTAGCTGGTTCTATTCATTATTGAACAAATGGAACTGATTTGGTTCATCTCATTGTTGAAGAGAGCCACATCCATCAGAATTGATCATCATATAGTATTGTTCTTGAAATATATATAATGATCTTCTGGTCCTGCTCATTTCACTCAGCTTCAGTTTGTGTAAGTCTCTCCAGGCCTCTCTGAAATCCTCCTGCTGGGCATTTCTTACAGAACAATAATATTCCATAACATTCATATACCACAATTTATTCAGCCATTCTCCAGTTGATGGGCATCCACTCAATTTCCAACTTCTAGCCACTACAACTGCCACAAACATTCTTACACATACAGGTCCCTTTCCCTGATTTAAAATCTCTGGGATATAAGCCCAGTAGTAACATTGATAGATCAAAGGGTAAAAGCATAATATTCTTTATGGAAAAACCCTTGTGTCATTTTCCCCCCTTTTCAAGTCATTTTAAAAATTTACATAATAATAAACTCTATAAAGACATAAATTACATCTTATTTCCACAATAATCTTGCTGCACAAGAAAAATCACATCAAGAAGGAAAAAATGAAAAAGAAAACAAAAAACAAGAAAACAAGAATAAAAAAGATGAAAATGCTATGTGGTGATCCACATTCAGTCCCCACAGTCCTCTTTCTGTATTCAAATGGCTCTCTTCATCTCAAGCCCATAGGAATTCCCTCATTGTTGAAAAGAGCCACATCCCTCAGAAATAATCATTGCATAATCTTGCTGTTGCTGTGTGCAATGTCCTCTTGGTTCTATTCACTTCATTTAGCATCAGTTCATGTAAGTCTTTCTAGGCCTGTCTGAAATTATCCTGCTAATTGTTTCTTATAGAACAATAAGATTCCAAAACATTCACATATCATAATTTAATTCAGCCATTCTCCTACTGATGGACATCCATTTAGTTTCCAGTTTCTTGAGGACTTAGTTTAAGAAGAAAAGGAAATGGATAGATATGACAAGAAAATGATAGATATGAAATCTATCTTCAAGTATTTGAATGAATAATTGTAAAATAGAATTGAGACTTAATCTGTTTGACTTTAAAGAGCCAAGGAAGGAGCTTGATGTTACAAAGATTATTTAAAATTGACCTAAAGAAGAACTTCCTGTTGATTAGAGATAACTGATTAAAATAGCCAGTTTCTGGTCCTAATGGGTTACCAAATACTGGGGAGAATTCTGTAGAGGTCATTTTTATTTAGACATAGTTTAGATAAGATAGCTTCTGATATTCCTTATAGCTCTGATGCTCTTTGATTCTGTAATTCTTGACTTAGAGCAAAATACACATCTGTACTAAATGTCTTAGACTGCATGACAGCAAATAACTAATTTAATAAAGTTTTTTTTTTTTAAGTTTGTCGATCAGATTTTTTTTTTTTTAACGGGGAAGAGGTTGGTAGATGGTGAAACTTAGGGAGGGGAAGAGGTTTCAAGATGTGTTTTTGTTCATTCTGGATGAAGGAATACTACTCTTGAAATAAACAAACAAAAAAATAAAACCTAAGTTTCTATTGTCTAAGAGACTCTAAATTTTCCATTATAGTTTAAAAAAAAAAAGAAATTCACAGCATATCATTCAACACAAACATATTATACATATCAATAGTGAAGCAATATTTTACTGTTCAACAAGTATTCAATATTTAAGGCACTGGAATCAAATCTTAAGAACTATGAGTCTTAAGGAATATTCAAAAATTTCAAGGTAGGTGCTATAGTGATCGAATTTTGGGCCTGGGGTTAAGAAAATTTGAGTACAAATCTGACCTCAGATACTTGTATGTCACTTAACCTCAGTTTCCTTTTCTATAAAACTGTGATAAAGACAGCACTTGCCTCCCAGGTTTTCTGTGAGGATAAAATGAAGATTTTTAACGACTTTGTCAGACTTAAAGCACTATATAAATGCTAAAATGACTCAGTAATGTCTTCCTTTAGCAAAATCCTCATTATCAGTGTCCATGGGTTTAATTACAATCTTTATGCTAGTGATCCTCAGATCTATCTATCCCTCCAAAATCTCTCTGCTAACCTCCAACTGCCTTTTAGACAGTTTGAAATGGATATTCATTAGACATAGTAAACTTAATGTGTCCAAAATCAAACTCATTAACTTTTCCCTAAAAATCTCCCCCTGCCAGTTCCCTATTATTGTCAAGGGCAACACCAACCTCCTTGTACCTCAAGCTCACAACCTAGTTGTTATTCTTACCTTCTCACTATTTCCCAACTCCCCCCATATGCAATAAGTTGTCAAAGTCTATCAGTTTCATCCCTGCAAATCTCTGGAATATGTTCCCTTCTGTCCTCTGAAATTTCCACACTCTGGTACAAGCTCTCATCACTTCATACACTATTGCTATAGTCTGTCAGTGAGTCTGCCTCCCTCATGTCTCTCCCCACTCCAATCGACTATCCATTCAGCCACCAAAGTGATGTTTCTAAAATACAGGTACAACCACACTCCATCTCTAATTCTAGTAGCTTCCTATCACCTCTAGAATGAAACACAAAATTTTTGTTTGTCATTCAAAGCTTTTCATATCCTAATACTCTCCCACCTTTTCAATTTTCTTACTTCTTACTCTCTGCCATAAACCATATACTTCCATCCAGTGATCCTAGACTCCTTGTTGTTCTATGAATAAGAAATTAATTCTCTCAGCTCTGGGCATTTTCCCTACTTGAGTTCAATACATGGAATATTCTCATTGCTCATCTCTACCTATAGGCTTCCCGGGTTTCCTTCAAGTCCTAACTAACATTCCATCTTCTACAGGCACCTATTGCCAACTCTTCTTAATTCTAGTATCTTCCCTCTATTAATTATATTCTATTTATTTTTATATATAGCTTATTTGTGCATATTTGTTTATTTGTTGTCAGCTTCACTGTATCACAAGATCTTTGAGCTCTTTTGATAATTAGCACAATTCTTGGAACATAGTAAGGTATTTAATAAATATTTATTGATTGACCCTATTTTGCCAAATATCTTACAGTACATTCACTCATAGATTATTTCAAAACAAGTAGTCTTATCACTATCCATGGGACAAATGCAGATCATGTCAGAAGAAAAAGATGCTATGATTCAAAAGATGGAGGGGAACTCTGAGTCCTTACTGCCAGTTCATGGTAAAATAAAGCATTAGATTTGGAATGAAGACTTCAAAAATAGTTTATTTTGGTGACAAAATAAGGATGCAATGCAAATAATAACTCAAATATTTCCTACAAAGAGATAATATAATACATATGTCAGTCTTGTACTGATAGGAAGTAAACGGTTAAAAGAGAATGTGAAAATTATTTTAGAAGAAATTCTGATTATGTGACATATTTTTGATATTTGGCTTTTAATCCTTGTGATGCACTTAATCAGCACATATATTGTATCTGCCAAACAATGGCTCCAAAGGAAACAAAGGAAGAAAGTACAAAGGATTGAGAAAAAAAAGATCAAGTTGATAAATGAAGGTCTAAGAAAAGGCAAGAAAACATCATTTTTTGTACAATCATTAACATGATGAACTAATAATGTGTCAACAAGGATGAAGTCATTTTTAACTGGCAATAAAGTGGAACATGTGAGTGAGGCAGTATTTTTCCCCCAATTTATTTATAGCATTTCTTTGGTTATTTCAAAACAAATACTACTTATCTATCATTAGCAAAATTATCATTTGTATCTTGCTATCTTTTAGCTATATGGAATGGAATGAAGGGAGTTACTTCCCCTCAACTTGGCTCATACTAGAACTATGCCTTGAAAAAGGGACCAACAATGTGCTTGTACCTGGACAGAAAATGTAGTTTTCTTTCATTAAAAGTATTGGATCTTTTTAAATATAAAACTTACCTGACATAAAATGAAGCAACAACACCCAGAGTGATCTTTTGAATGGATTTAAACATTAGAATGCAGAATTCATAATTGTACCTTCAACCCTCATGGGAAATTGAGAAACTACAGAAACCCAAATGAGAGTTAAATAGACTCTTTACAATAGAAAAAGACATAAAACTAGATATAACCAGGATTTTTCTGGAAGTCTGAGTAGACTTGTTTCAAGATAGATCCAATGAGTCATAAGGCAGGCATACATTTGTTATGTAATTCCACACACTTTTACAGGAATATGGGTAGTATTCCTGGGAAATGTGTTCTCAATTCAGAGGAGTCATTTTTGACAGATTTATTTATGAATTGAACTAGAAATTTCCATAAAGATCCATGTACTCAAAAATTGTTATCAAATGCCTTTCCCTTTCTTCCAAACAAAACTGTCTGTTTGTGGAGTGTGGTCTAGCCTATCAGACATCATGAAGTCCACTTGCTTAACAGATCTTGAGACGTGCTGGTTGTGAATGGAAATCATTTGTGCCTAGAAATCTCCTGGACTTACAGAAAAAGAGAAAAGGGAAAACTACTACTTGCTTTTTTACCCACTAGAGCTGAGGAACTTGTTACCTTAGAAAATAGAAAACAATAGAGAGCTTAAAGAAATGGAATAAAGGAAGCAATAGAAACATAAACCCCATTGTCTTTCCCACAATAAATAGTATTATTAAGAAGTGACTTTAAATATTTTAAAATCCATCCATGCACAATCAAAATGAGATGCCAAATAGTTTTGAAGTGACTTTTTATAATACAAATATGAAAGATCTGGAGACCATATAAATATGCCACCAACTATAAATTTATTGCCAAGTCCCATTTTGTCACTCAGATTGGAGCATGCTCCCTAACTAAAACTACCCAACTCCTAAGTTCTTAACCATAAATAAATAAATCATAAAATAACAATAAGTTGTTGTTTAGTCATTTCAGTAATGTCAAATCCTTTGTGATCTCTTTTTTTGGGTTTTCTGGACAAAAATACTGGCATGGTTTACCATTTCCTTCTACAATCCATTTTACAGATGAAAAAACTGAGGCAAACAGGATAAAGCAACTTACGCAGGGTAACACAGTTAATAAATGTCTGCAGCCAGATTTCAACTCTGGAAGATGAGTGTTCCTGGCTCTGGAACCAGATATCTATCCACTGCAGCACCTAGCTGCCATAGGACAGCCACCTCAAAGCTCAAAGACAAAGAAATGAAGTATTGTGTTATTAACAGAGAGAAAGTAAATTTGACTGGATCACAGAAAGAAGTTTGGGAAATAATTTTCAATGAGTATAGAAAGGTTGATGTTGAATCATGCATAATAATAAAAGCTAAACAGAGGAGTTTATATTTTATCCTACAGGTAATAGAAAGCCACTGGAGTTAACTGACTTCATATTATAAGGTTTTTTTTTTGTTTGTTTGTTTGTTTTTAGCAGTGGTTTCTAGGATGAACAGGAGTGAGGAGAATCTCGAAACTGAAATGAATTAGGCTACTATTAGAAGATGATAACTGCTACTGGCACCTTCT
This sequence comes from Sminthopsis crassicaudata, assembly GCF_048593235.1. Lineage (NCBI taxonomy): Eukaryota > Metazoa > Chordata > Mammalia > Dasyuromorphia > Dasyuridae > Sminthopsis > Sminthopsis crassicaudata. The sequence continues at coordinate 503,796,551 of NC_133619.1, read as the reverse complement.
AAATTTATTTCCATGAAATATAACTGTAATCAGTCCATCCTAACAATATGTTTATTAATTGAGAAACAAAATTCTCAAAGAGAGAATATGAATTACAAATTGCAATTCTATATATCATTTAATGAAATCTCCTTTGATGCCTAGCACATAGTAGGCCTTTAAAAATGCATATGATTAATTGATTGAGGATCACAGTTATCTCCTGTGATAAAAATTAGAAGACAGTCAGATAGTGCAAATTAAAAAGATAAAGAACTTTTGAATGACTAAGTTATTTGTAAGAAAAAAAAAACAATTAAGCAACAAGTTGGCAACAAGTTTAAATAAAGAAGCATGGTATTTGAAAGATGCCAATTAAAATTGTGTATTTTGTAAAAGCATAGATTCTTACTTAAAAAACATAATCATAAAAACAATAGGTAGCATTTATATAGCACTTGAATGTTTGCATAGTACTTTATAAATACTATCTCATTTATCTCTAGAACAACCCAGTAGGTAGCTACTATTAATCCTCATTTTTCTGTTTTGGTGTTCCCCTCCCAGATTGGATGTTTTATTTTTTTTTATTAGAAAAAAGAGGCTATTATTTGCTTCAATTCTAACCTACCCTTAATCACTGAATGGTTAGCAATGAACTGGAAATTGACTGGATACCCATCAGTTTACAATGGCTGAATAAATTGTGGCAAATAAATATAATGGAATATTATTCTATAAAAAATGATGAGCAGGCTGATTTCAGAAATTTCTGGAAAGACTTACATGAACTGATGTGGAGTGAAGTGAGCAGAACCAAGAGAACATTGTAAACAGTAACAGGATTATGTGATGACCATGATGGATCTGGCTGTTTTCAACATAATGTGATTCAATGCAAGTCTTATAGACTTCTGATGAAAAATGCCATCCATATCCAAAAAGAAAACTATGGAGACTGAATATGGATCAAAGTATAGTATCTTCATCTTTGTTGTTGTTTCTGTTTGCCTTTTTTTTTCCTTTCTTATGTTTTTATTCCCTTTTGATCTGATTTTTCTTGTACAGGATAACAAGTATGGAAATATGTTTAGAAGAATTGCACATGTTTAACTTATATTGGATTGCCTTCTGTGTTGGGAAGTGGTGAGGAGAGGAAAGGAAGAAAAATTTGCAACTCTAGTTAGAGGAGGAAAGGGAGAAAAATTTGGAACATCAGGTTTTGCAAAGGTGAATGTTGAAAAATATGTTTGCATGTATTTGGAAAAATAAACTACTATTTTACAAAATAAAAATAAAACTTTACATCTCAAAAAATAAAAATGAAGTCTGCTATAATAGCTCAGTCTAGAATTCTGGCTAATTTATTTAGAATAGCATTCTTTGTTAATTTCAGTCACAGATATTTTTCAAGGAAAAGACTAAAAATGCATTTTAAATACTCCTAATTTCCCTTAAAGTACTATCATAAGATTTGTATTCTTGATTGTATCTAAGTTCTATTTGAGTTTATTTTTTTTAATCCCGGTCTAGTACTTGATATCTTACAATCATTCTTCCTTTTCTTTGCCTTGAACTATTTCAAATCCAGGGTATCTTCTTTCCCATAAATATCACTGTTTATAGCTTTGGGAGGTAACTACTCTCAGGTGTCATATTTCACAGCTAAAAAGTCATAATTATTTTCGTCTATCTTTGTATTCCCTTGACCATTGTAATTAACCTCAAGATATCCTAAGACTCAAATACATATTTCTCAAGGTATAACAATCTGAATTCTATGGAAAATGCCAGATATACCTACATTTTTTATGGGAGAAAAACACAGAACTATGTCATATCTTTGTTCAAAAACCTCATGTGGCTCCCTATTCTCTTTAAGACAAAATGCAGACTTTTTAATCTGGCTCTCTAACATACGTTTTCTGCCTTACTTAATATTTACTCACTTTCCCTCACAAAACATTCCTGTCAAACTACCATATAAACTATTGTCAGGTCTCATCATGTCTTTCCCTCCTTTGTTCAATTATATAATCTACCTGGCTTCTCTCATACTTTCCACATACACACCACCAGCTGAATACCTGAATTACTCTCCCTTCTTATCTCTGCCTTTTCTTCCTGCATGAAATTTCAGATTCTACTTCTTGCATAAAACCTTCCTTGATCTCCCAAATGGAAAGTGATCTCTTCCTTCTTATAAGGAGCATTATAATGCTTTGCCCATATCATTTTTTGTTCCTTCCACACTCTTCCAAACTCCTTCCACAAATAAATCATATTTATTTGTGTACCTCACATTGCTGTTATTAGATTATAAACTTCATGGGGAAAGAATATGTATTGTTTTTCATCTTTGTATTCCCAGGGCCTTCCTGAGAACCCACCTCATTTCAGTTCAATGGAATTCAACAAATTCTAAGTACCAGGCACTGTTTCAAGTGCTCAGAATATTAACCAAAAAACAAGATCTCTAATACTAATTACTAATCAAAAAAATTATAATGTCTTAAAAGTTGTTCTAAAATAACAGCAATTAATAGTAGTAAAAATGCTTAATTAAGAACTCTCAGTACAGCCATTAAAAAAATCATATTTTCAATTAAAACTGAAATCAAACAATATATTTGTATAATTCAAGTTTACTGTATATGTTACAGATTTATGTGTCTTCTTTCTCTTGCTTAGAAAGACATAATATTCAATTACAGCAGTGGTCCTGTGATCTCATTGATGTGAGTCATTGATATGAGTAGAACTTAGTCATTCCTGTGCTTGTTCATTTCTTACTATAAGTTCTACTTTAAGTTGGATGTCAACCAAATATTCCAGGGGCCTTCCTAGATTTCTCTTGATGTTATAGCTACGATGGAAGCACACAAGCATATAACCACATCAGCTATTTTTTCTCATTATTTAACCAGCTCATCTTCTTTTTTCAATTACACTTTTTTATGACATGTTACCTTGATTCTCTTGTAATTCCAAGTTGCAGTCTGCTCACGTACATTGAGCAGTATTGGACTCAATTAAGTAGGAGAAAGAAATCAGATTAGATTACCTCTCAAAAATTGCCAAGTTTTTCTAATGACCTCAAATATCCTAAAGGTCCATCTTTTTAATTCCAGTATTCTACAGCTCTTCCATATCTCTAAGTCATGGAACATTGTCAAAGAGGTGAAAGAGTATCACCCAGAAGGATATATTAATGAATTAAACTCATTCATACAACAGTGATTCAACAAAGAGTTATTATACTTCTTGTGTACAAAGAACATTTAGATTTTTTTCCTGGTTGACTAGAATGAATCTTCTTCTCCAAGCACCTAAGTGACTCAGTGACTTTTATAGCTAGCTATACAAACCAGATTTATTTGTATAAGTAATCTTCCATCTTGTTTTCTCAGCACAATTGAGCTTAAGCAGATGGACAACAGTCAGGAAATTTGGACTGTAATCATAGGTTAGTCATGAACCTGCTTTGTGATCTGGACAAGTAACTAAAATATTCCAAGACTTGCATTTTTCATTTATAAAATAAAGGGCTTTACATGAGATCTCCAAAGTTCTTTACAGCCCTAAATTTATACAATTCTAAATTACTAGAATCATTGGTATGGTGTCATTTCCCCAAAAAAGCCTCCTGAAGTTGATATGTGTAAACTACTTATCCAATTTCTGACAATAGATAAGCTTAAATAATTATCATTTAATAATTTTTGTATGACCCGTATCATCTTTGAAAGAAAGAGACATGTGGCAAATAGTAGTATTTGTTTTGAAAAGAAATCTAGTTTCCTAGGCATATCAGAAGATCATTATAACTCATTTAGTCCACCTTCCTAACTTTCTAGTCTTGTATTCTATTCAATAAAAATTGGTTTTCCTAATAATGATTGAATATTGCTATGGAAAATGTTTAAGATTCAAAAGAAATATCTCGTTCTTTTCAGGTAGTTTTGAATTTGGTATATACTATTTTTTTCTAATTCTCTGAAAATCTGTAGTCCATGTACCAGTTTTCAAATAATTAAAATATAATAAAAGATGTACTAGGAAACGTCATAATGGATAGAGATGTGGAATCTCAAGAGTTGTTGTAATTTGAATTTATTTAATCAATAGTAATTTAGAACATTTTTTTTCATATAACTATAGGTGGCTTTAATTTTATCATTTGAAAATTGTCTGTTCATATCTTTGACCATTTATCAATTGGGGAATGGCTTGTATTCTTATAAATTTGGCAAAGTTCCTTATATATGTAAGAAATTAAACCTTTACCAAAAATATTGTCTGTAAAGATTTTTTCCCAGCTTTGTACTTACCTTTAAATATTGTTTCTATTAGCTTTGTTTGAGCAAAACCTTTTTAATTTAATGTAATCAAAGTTGTGCATTTTATCTTTCATACTGTTCTTCTTTGGTCATAAATGCCTCCCTTCTCTGAATTGCTGATAGGTAAATTATCCCTTGTTCTCCCAATTTGTTTCTGGTATCATCCTTTATGTCCAAACAATGTATCCATTTTGACCTTATTTTATTATGGAGTATGAGATGTAGATCTATTACAAGTTTCTGACACATTATTTTCTACTTTTCTAGCAATTTTTTATCAAATAGTAAGTTTTGATTCCAGAAGCTGGAGTTTAGGGGTTTATGAAATACTAGATTGCTATAAACCTTGATTATTGTTAACCTATTCCATGATCCACCACTATATTTCTTAGCCAGGACCAAATTATTTTGGTGACTGCTGCATTATAATATCGTTTCAGATTTGGTACTGCTAAGTCACCATCCTTTATGTTTTTTTTTTTTTTCATTGATTCCCTTGATATTCTTGACTTTTGTTCTTCCAGATGAATTTTGTTATTATTTTTTCTAGTTATATACATAATGTTTTGTCAGTTTGACGGGTATGACACTGGTATTACACACCCTCTAATCCTTTATTGTAGAGGCTGCCAAATCCTGGGTAATCCTGACTGTTTTTCCTTGATATTTGAATTGTTTTTGCTTGGCAGCCTGCAGTATTTTTTCCTTCAGATTGTAGTTTTGGAGTTTCACAGCAATGTTCCTTGGGGTTTTCCTTCTGAGATCTTTTCCTGAGGTGAACCATGGACTCTTTTAATGATTGGACAGTCCCCCCTCTGTTTCTAGAATACTGGGGCAGTTTTTCTTTATTGACCTCTTGTAGAATGCTGTCTAGGCTCTTTTTTTTGGTCGTGGACTTCAGGCAGGCCAATAATTTTTAAATTGGCTCTTCTGGATCTATATTTCCAGGTTGGTTGTTTTGCCACCTAGGTATGTCACATTTTCTTCCATTTTTTTCATCTTTTTAGTTTGTTTGATTGATTCTTGCTATCTCACAAAGCCATTAGTTTCCATTTGCTCTGTTCTAGTTTTTAATGGGAGATTTTCTTCAGTTTGTTTCTCTTTTGTTTTGTTAATTCTACTTTTTAAGGAGTAGTTTTCTTCAGACTTTTTTTCCTTCTTTTCTAAGCTGTTGACTCTCTCGTTCCTACCTCTCTCTTTTTTTTTCTCATTTATTCTTCTATGTCTCTATTTGCCTTTTGAATCTTTTATGAGCATTTCCAAGAAGCCTCTTTGGGCTTGAGACCAATTTATCTCACTCTTTGAAATTTATCCTATGCACATTCTGTCCTCTTCTGATTTGGTATTTGGATTTTCCTCAGTAGCTTTCTGTGGTGAAGGTTCTTTTCTGTTTCTTGCTCATTTTCTTTTCTTTTGGTAGTTTTTTTTTTTTTTTTTTTTTTTTACTTTTGTGGTGAAGCTCTGCTCCCGGGGTAAAGAGGGCGCTGTTCCAAGCCTCCTGTGCAGCTCTGAGCCTTGGCTCTGAGCACAGCGTCCCCTTGTGTTTGCAGGTTTAGCTTTGCCTGCTCTCTTCAGGAAACAGCCTGGTTTCCCAGAGTTTGCCTCTGCTCTGGGACTGAAGGCTGCCCCCTGCTGTGCACCTCTCCTGAGCCAGGACTGAGGGTCTTAGATTTTTTTGTTTGTTTGTTTGTTTTTTGTGATTCCCAGAGTCCATCTGACCCAGATGAACACCCTTTTCACCCCAGGGAGACTGACCTTTCCTGAAGATTCCCCAGTCCATCTTGAGCTACAGCAGGGTTTCCTCTCTGTTCAGAGACTTAGTTTCATGTGTTTTTTGAGGGAAACAAGGAGAGCTTGAGCAGCTTCCTGACCTTATTCTGCCATCTTAGTGCCACCCCCGGAAGTCCATTTTTTCCCTTTTTGATTGATTTTTCTTGGGCAGCATGATAATTGTAGAAATAGATTTGGAGGAATTGCACATGCTTAACATAGATTGGGTTACTTACCATCTAGGGGAGGGGCTATGGGGAAGGAAGGGAGAAAAAATTTAGAACACGGGATTTGGGGATGAATGTTGAAAATTATCTATGCCTATGTTTTGAAAATAAAAAGCTTCAATTAAAAAAAATAAAAGTAGGTGACATTCTTTATTGATAAAGGGAGTTCCTTCATGTTGTTTCCTATGCCACTGAAAACCTAGATTAAACTAAACAAAAACCTAATTAAAACCGTAAAATTAATTTTATTCCCCAAAATAAAATATATAGAGATATAAAGAGTCTGTGATGTTTCAGTTAACCAGAATATTGCCAATTTCAGAAGAAATTGTCATTTTGGATAAAGGGAGTTTATAATAACAAGAAATGTGTTATGTCCCAAAGAGTAACCGATTTATCTGTGACAGAAATCTGATCTCAATAGCAAGCTTAAAATAAAGTACTAGAAAATGTATTTCAGATTGATGCAGCTGTTCTTAGAACAAATAATATTTTTAGGAAAAATGAATTATTTTCTCCTTTTGCATCTGGGAAATAATTGCCCTTCTTCTGCTTATCTCTCACATTTTCCAGTCCAACAGCATTTGTTTCTGGTTCCTCTTCTCAAATTCATTTTTGAATCTATATAATCAGGCTTACATTCTCACTGAGACACTGAAATCACCAGTGTCATTATAGCCAGTCATCTTCTTGTGTCCAAAAACAATGCCCTCCAACCTTCATTTTCTCAGTGTCCGTAGAATGATTCCTATAGTAAATAACTTCTATTTAGCACTTTCTATATGAGCTCTTCTTCCTATTCACTTGTGCATCCATAGACAAACTTGTTCCTCCATAATGTGTATATGTGGAAAATAACAAATAGCATCATGTATACAATTATATCCACACGCAAAATAAATTCAAAATAAAAAGTTCAGAGAAAATAACAAGAATAAAATAAAGATTAGAAGACATAAAAAATATTTGGGAGAAATGCTTAAAATAAAGAATGAGATCATGAGAAGTCAGTGATTAAAAGATAATGGAATATGAATAAAGAATAGTAGGTGTAACTTGAAGAGTGAAAGATAAAGCTGACAGTAAATTTAAAATAATCCAGGATCTTAATATTTTATTATATATTTATTTAGCTTGTCTTTCTAAGTAGCTTTTAAATTCCTTGAGAGTAAAGCTTCCAAAGTACTTTGTACATTGTGCTATATATGTATAAAATTGTTAATTAATGATTTTCTTTACAATTAATATATTAACATTTTCTCTCATAATTTTACAAAAACATTATTTTTGAAGTGATAAATTGATGATTTATTTTTGTGGACTTTATTTCATTTTATCATTTACAAATTATACCCTCTTTTTTCATCATAATGTTGAATGAGATTCCCAGGGAGCAAGATGATAATGCTTATAAAACTGCTTCCCAGTTTAATGTTTATTTTGTTGAATATATTTCAGTTCTTAAAACTTGAAACATATTTCTGATCTGTTTTTCATTTTTGTTCACTCAATTTCACAAGATGCAATGTCTGTAGAATGCAGTGATATTTATTTCTAAAGTGGAATAAATCTTATTGTGCTATAATTAAGATCATGAAAATCAGTTCCGTTTTTGTTCCATTTGAAAAGAACAGTTTTTATCCATAAAATGATAGAAAATGAATAAGCCCATTAATTCAAGAATAAAAGTCAAAAGAATATGCAAGACGTCATAAAGTAGATAATATTACTGTTCACTATTTGGTTTGGAATCAAATTCAATTAATTAATTAATTGTAAGAATTAATAAATTAAATAAAAATCAAATCTAGGGTTCTACTTTTAATCTGCAATCATTCTATTTCTATTTTCTAAATGAAAGGGAAAGTATTTTTCTCCCATTTATAACATAGGGATCATCAATATCAACAAAATGGCCTTTGTGAGAAGGAAAATACCTCCTCCACTTTATTGGAGTAGTAGAAATGACCTAGAGTTCTTATAGGATATGCTATTGGAGCACAAGTCCTAGTACTGATGAACCAGCCAAGTCAAATTCAGAATTTCAATTAATAGGTTATCCACAGGGTGATGTGTGTTTTTCCACCACTACAACTCTCAAAAAATAACTAAATCACTAAGAGATTGTTATTCAAAAGAAGATGTGCTCATACCAAAAGATCCAAATAAGAGATTTTTGATCCTTTGAAGTATTCCAGGAATACAAGCCCTAGTCCGTCCCAAATGCAGATGAAAAAGAGTCTTCTTGAAATATCCATCTGGTTTTTCCAACTTAAGTTAGAGTTACATATAAATGGACTGTTTCCATCAGATAGTTGAAAGACAAAAATCACAGAGATTTGAGCTTTGGGAAGTATTTCATAGGTTACCGAATCCAGCCAACACAACAAGAAAATTTCCCTCACTTCAAAGCAATAATCCAATCATTGTTTAAAGGTTCCCGAGGACAGAGAACTTATCAATTATAAAGGAAGAACATTCATTCTGAAAAGACTCATTGCTACAAAAGATTTTCTGGCATTGAGCCTTAATTTTCCTTATTTCTATCATTGTTCTCAGGTCCTCTCATGTACCTTACATATTTATTCTTCCTCCACTATAACAGTCTTTCAGAGATTTAAAGACAACTATGTTCACATTCCCTTCATCTTCTATTTTAGAATCCTGTAAAAACAAAAAGGGGGGGTGGGTAGAGAGGTGGGAGAATGAGGTAATCTGGTATGATTTATTCTTACTCATAACAATAACAATATCACTTTAAAACTTCTAATACACTTAAATATTATCTCATTTTATCATCACAGCAAGCCTGGAAGATTAAGTGTTATTATTTTCCTTTATACATGTGAAAAAACTGAGGCAGAGGGTTAAGTGACTTGATCAGGGCTGCAATTAAAAACAGAATTACATATTCAAATCCAGGTCTTTTGGATTCCAAGTTTAGCACTCTATCCACCATGCCACAAAGCTGCCAAGAGGAAGGTATGATAGTTCTTTGTCATCTTTGCTTCTCCTTTTGGGTACTTACCAACCAACTCTTTAAAAATTTCTTCTATAACAGTCAATATCATTTAGATATACTGTGCATATTCTGTTTTTTTTCTTTCTTTTTGAAAATCATTACAACAGTTACTCTTCTCCAATTTTATGATACTTCCTGATTTTCTACAATTATAAAAGAGCATTGAGAGTAGCTCAGCAATCATATCTACTGGTTCTTTCAGGATTTGAGGATATGTTTCATCTAGGGACTTGATTTCACTAGGAGGAGCAAGATGATCTTTTATTATACCACTCCCTATCCCACATTTTTGTTCTGTTCTTTCCATTGAAAAAAAGTTATTCTCCTTAGAAGATAAAATATAAACAAATAAACTGAATAGTTCTATCATCTTTTTCTTGTCAGTAATCTCTATACCAGCCCAAGCAGAATCACAGTTTTCTTTGATCCTCTTTTTCTTACACCATTTTCACTAAAAATAAAGAAACAGAAATGTTTTGTTGTCCTTAGCTTTCCTCTCTAGCCTCAACTCATTTTAAGATTTATTATTTATTTTATTATTTATTTATTATTTATTTTTCCCTGTAAAACCCTGTATTCCATTTTTTTCCCACTTTCCTCCCTCTCTTTCCCTTAGACAGCAAGTAATTCAATAAAGGCTAAACATGTGCAATTTTTCTAAACATATTTCCACATTTATCATTCTGCTCAAGAAAAATCAGACCAAAGGGAAAAAATGAGAAAGAAAAACTCAAGCAACAAAACAACAACAAAAGGTGAAAATACTATCTTGTGATCCACATTCAGTACCCATAGTCCTCTCTCCAGATGCATAAGACAATCTCCATCACAAGTCTATTGGAATTGGCCTGAATCAGCTCATTGTTGAAAAGAGCCAAGTCCATCAGAGTTGATCATCATATAACCTTGTTGTTGCTGTGTACAATGTTTTCTGAACCAAGGTTTTCAGACTCCAAATCTTACTAGTCTGTTCTAATTGATAATTGGATTAGTCAGCCAGTCCTAGAGCTTACTCAGCATTGTATCTGCATTTGATTAATGTTCATTGACTAACTGACTTTCAGAAGGGGCCTTAGTCATGCTTTATTTACTTGACTCTCTCCACTCACACTTTTTGTCCTTGCCAATTGTACCTCCCCCACTTACCAGCTTTCTTTTATGTGTTCTCTTTGCCCATTAGCATTGACAGTGGCTCAGCAGTTATTTATACTCCCCTTGAGGGGAGGAACTGTCTGGCTTGTTTTTACTTGTATTTCCTGAGCTAAGCATAGAGTCTGACAGAAAGGAAGTATTTAACAAATGTTCATTCTCTCTCTCTCTCTCTCTCTCTCTCTCTCTCTCTCTCTCTCTCTCTCTCTCTCTCTCTCTCTCATTGGTAAAATGAGGGCATTGGACTAATTGGTTTTTGAATTCTTTTTTGGCTTTACATTTATGATCCTATAAGTTCAATAATTATTAAGTACTTATTATATAGCAGATACTTTGCTAAGCACTGGTAATACAAAGAAAATTTTAAAACTTTGTCATCAAGGAACTTGGGGTCTAGCTGGAAAATATAGTCAAACTGAGATCTGACTTAGAAAAGCCAAGCTCACTTATTGTGACCTGGGCACTGCTAGTTATCCTGACCTTGTCTTTCCACTGGACTCTGATGGCTCTGTGGGAGTGAGGTTGAGGACTTGGTGCAGCTCTACCTCCCTCAAATCCAAATCAAAAGCAAGGCAAGACATTATGCTTGTAATATTGGTTCTCTTTGACAACAAAGGACAAAGAGCAGCAACAATTAACAGATCTACACATTATAAATGTCCACCTTCATAATAATGCTTAACAAAGTTTAGATACTTTACAATCAGTATTTTATTGGGAATGGCAGTGTAGAATGGGGTGTTTTGGCACAAGCATTGAATTTAGCCTCTAAGAACTTGGATTTTAATCCCATTTTGTTTATCTTTCAGATTTTGGGCAAGTCACTTCACTGTGGGTCTCAGTTTTCTCACCTATAAAATAAGGAACATTAAGCTAAAAGATCTCTATGGTCCTTATGCTCCTGGCATTTAATTCTGTTTGGGATACCAGAACTGCCCTAATATGTATTCAAAGAATTGAACTATTTTGCTATTTGGAACTTTCTCTGATTTTTTTTTTCCTACATCAGTTTTCATTCCACCAACAATTCCATATTTGGGTTGATCCATCACTCTTCTATAAATATCAAAAGAACTGATTATACCATTCAGTTTGCAAAACAATTATGCTATATGCTATTTTCAGAGGTACCAAAGACAAAAGAAATCTATGTTTCCATACTTTATCTTTCATTTATTTCTACTATGATCTATATATTCTTGAGTTAACAATGGTTAGAAATTAGACCACATATAAGGTTGCTGTGCTTTTAGGTAACTGGCAAAAGGCAAAATGATGTAAATTATAGGACATAGAAAAATTAAATCCAAACCAGTATCTGGCATTTGAAATTCTGAATGATTCCCTAAGGCTTAGAACTTATTTCCAGGGGGCTTTACGAGGAGGATCAGTGCTGAATAGACAACTCATACCTAGACTCCATGATTCAGGTCACAAATAAAGATACTTTCAATAGGAAATGAGTTTTCTGGCCTCCACTGCTCCCTGTGCAATGACTATATTGAAGATGCAATTTGAATGCATCAGCGTGTTGCACATATTGGGAATCTCTGTGGAAATGTATAATGAGCTCCTATTGGGATGATTTTCAGTATTATGCTACTGTGCCCATGTTCAGAATTGTCCAGGCATCATCAGCATCCCAAGTAGCTAAGCAAATTTAAGACCTTTAAGGGCTAAAAATAGTTTGAAGCTTTCTTTAAGCACTCTCCATGGCACAGGGTTGGAACAAGTGGGGCACCAAATGCCTTAAAAGAATAAAGTCCTTTGCACCTGAATGAGGCAACCTGGCAGCAGTCTCTTGTGATACTGCTGACATTTCCTTAGAAAACCACCCACCCTTATCATGTGGTTCTGGATGAGATAATCCACAGGAAGAAACCTAGCATTGTTCAGTCACAAGCAAACTACTGGCTAGAAGTAATGGGCAAGTAGATTGTTCAGAGTACCCCATTTCCCATTAGTTGGGTTGAAATTCTAATTTTCTATTTTTCTTAAAAGTTAGCTTTCTAATATTCATTTATCTAAAACAATGAAATTAGCAAGGGGCTATTTCAAAGCTATTTATTACATTGCTATTCAGTCTTACCTTCCTCACTCATTTTATCCTTTGATGGAGAAAGGAGAGAATTATGTAGATGCACTGCCATCTACTGGCATATAGATAGTACTCTTAAAAGAGTTGAACATATGTATAGTAACCTGCAAGTTTTGCATATGACTTTCATTGTGACAATAATATAATATAATATATTATAATAATAATGGTGATCCATTGAATTGTCTTAAGAGAAGAGTAGGCCAAGGTATTGAGGAGATCTAGGACATGAAATGGCTTATAAGTTTACTTCTTTATTGAGAGTTCCATCATTGTAAAATAATTGATCAACAACATATATTAAGTCCCTACCAGGTTCCAGGAATCATGCTAGTCATTAGAAATATCAAAAGACAAAATTAAAATGTCCATGCCATTAAGAAGCTTATATTCTTAATAAGTGCACACATAAGTACATAAAATTATATAAACAGTAATTTTAGGTGATGCTATGAGTTAAGAACTAATAATTAAAAAGATCAAGAAAGGTCTCATGTAGGAGGCTATGAGTGAACTGAGCTTTGAAGGAAGTATCTTTTAGCAGATTATTTAAAAGAACTGTCCCTAGCAAATCACATTATTTATAATTTTTCTAAATGAAGCCACATTCAAATCACTACTTTTTTTTTCTTTCAGTTCAACCAATGTCAATTGAATATTTATTTTTGTAACTTTAATTAAAAGAATCAACAACTAAGTATGATCCTAGGGAAAAAAGTACACACAAGATACAATCTCACAAAACATTTCTATGTGAAACTGAACTTTGGGAATCTTTCCTTTTCCCTGGATGAGTTATTAAGTGGCTTAAGGAAGATCTGGCAAACTAGGCACTGGCTCATACCTAACACCCAAAATGAGTTCATTATTTAGAATAAAGAGTGATACTATAAGCAAATTAGAAGGACAGAGGAGAAGGAAGGAATTTGTGGTGGAAGAAGAATTAGAATATATTATGAAATGCAAAATGGATAATGTTGATTATACTTATTCAATTTAATTTGAAAAGTTTTTGTTCAAATAAAAGCAATACAGACAAGATTAGAATGGAAGCAATAAACTGGAGAAAAAAAATTTACATCCAAGGGCTCTGATAAAGGTCTTATTTCTAAAATATGTAGAGAAATGACTCAAATTTATAAGAATTCAAGCCATTCTCCAATTGATCAATGGTCAAAGGATATGGCCAGACAAATTTCATATGAAGAAATTAAAACTATTTCTAATCATATGAAAAAAATGTTCTAATTCACTATTGATCAGAGAAATGCAAATTAAGACAACTCTGTGGTATCTTTCAGTGAGTTACCCAAGGCATATGAAGTCTTCCTTTGGTGAGATCTGTGGATGAGAACAATTTGTTCCAACAGTCATGAAGCCAGCTGCAGCAGGTATTGTAGAGGGCTTATAATTTTATTAGACATCAAATTCACCAAGTCATCCACTGCATTCCAAGCCATCACCAATTGTCTTGACTTTGTTTTGCCACTGAGCTTTGATGATTCTAAAAGAAACTGTGAAGCCATGACTTTGGGCAACTCTGTGTTACTTAAATCCAAGTTATGTATGAATCAAAAGATATCACTTATTTTACTACTTTTATCTATTTCAAAATCCTGTGGCAACAGGCAAGTGAAAAAGTAGCAGGTGCAGTTACACTAAGATCTGTAGTCATAAACCTGCACAAAAGCAGCCCAAGACAGAGGGTCATTTTCTCATTAGAAGCAGCAGCAGGATTCAGCATCCGTAGGTGTCTGAGCAATCTTTTATTTTCATGTTTTCTCCACAGTTACAAGTGATTAAATTTTGGGGGGGTTATACATGAGTATTTGTTTTTTACATATTCCCATTAAGAATCATTTTGGAAGAGAAAAATCAGAACAAAAGGGAAAAACACACAAAAAAAAAGAAGAAAAAAATTGAACATAATGGGTTGATTTTACATTCAGTCTCCATAGTTCTCTCTCACTATGGATGAGGATGGTATTTTCTATCCAAAGTTTATTGCCTTGGATCACTGAACCTCAAAAAAGAACCAAGTTTATGTTGCTGGATACAATATTTTCCTAATTTTTCTTGTTTCATTCAGCCTCAGTTTATATAAATCTTTCCAGGCCTTTCTAAAATCATCCTATTCATCATTTCTATAAAACAATAATATTCCATTGCTTTCATATACCATATGTTACATTCAGCCAATACCAATTGATGGACATTTACTCATTTTCCAATTCTTTCCTATCAAACAAAGACTCGTCTGAACCCCCTTTTTAAAGACCACATTGCTCACCTCCTCATGTGAGGAAAGGGCCAGAAAATGTTCCCTAAAATTGTCTTCTTTATTCAACCCTGGCCTGCTTACCATGGCAGGAAGGGATCCCATCCTGAGATCAAAACACACACACACAAACGTGTACAAAATTCTACAAAGATAATTCTGTTCATCATTAGTACATGCAATGTGCACATATTTATGGTTAACATGAAATCCAGTAGCCTTAAAATACAAGCAATTCTTGTTCAATAGATATTGAATCCAAATAGCAGCTCTACAAGGTTGGCGAATGAAGGCCAGCTTGGATCAAAACACATTTTTTTCTATAGTGGTCACAGTTAAGGAGAGCACTATGAAGTTAGCACAGATTTTGAAATCAAAACTAATCTAGTCAACAAGTTTGTAGGCCTGTCAAAAGGAGTGAACAAAAGGCTCATGAAAAGGAAATTGATACTCGAAGAAAAGTAGCAAGCCACTATCATCATTGCATATGCTCCAAAGATGATATACGCTGGTAAGGTTAAAAAAATTTTATAAAGACCTGGAGCCCTCATGATCAATGTGACAAAAGGGGACAAGATTATAATTTTGGGAGATTTTAATGCAAGAGTAGGTACGGATTACTAGACATGGCAGGGATTCCTTGAGAGGACTAGAATTGGAAATCTCAACAGTAATGGTCATTTACTATTGAAAATTTATGCATCTCAATTTGGAACTATGCCCAAAAAGTTATCAAACTGTGCATACCCTTTGACCCAGCATTGCTGCTATTGGGATTATATCCCAAAGAATTACTAAAGAAGGGAAAGGGACCTGTATGTGCCAAAATGTTTGTGGCAGCTCTTTTTGTTGTAGCTAGAAACTGGAAGTTGAATGGATGTCCATCAATTGGAGAATGGTTGGGTAAATTATGGTATATGAAGGTTATGGAATATTATTGCTCTGTAAGAAATGACCAGCAGGAAGAATACAGAGAGACTTACATCAACTGATGCTGAGTGAGATGAATAGAACCAGAAGATCGCTGTACACTTCAGTGCTATATGAGGATGTGTTCTGATGGAGGTGGATATCTTCAACATAGAGAGGATCCAGCTCACTTCCAGTTGATCAATGATGGACAGAAACAACTACACCCAGAGAAGGAACACTGGGAAGTGAATGTAAATTGTTAGCACTACTGTCTGTCTACCCAGGTTACGCGTACCTTTGGAGTCTAGTACTTGATGTGCAACAAGAAAATGGTATTTGCACACATATATTGTATCTAGGTTTTATTGTAACACATGTAGAATGTATGGGATTGCCTGTCATCGGGGGGAGGGAGTGGAAGGAGGGAGGGGATAATTTGGAAAAATGAATACAAGGGATAATGTTGTGGAGAAAAATTGCTCATGCATATATACTGTGAAAAAAAATTCTAAATAAAAATAATTAATTAATTAATTAGAAAAAATTCATGCATCTCATAATCTTCTCATCACCAATATTGTCTTCCATTTACTTAATTGCAATAAAATTTCATGAATGCACCCTCACAAAAAAACAGGCATTTAATACACTATTTAATTGTAAGGAGAAGAAATATATAGAAACTTTGTGAATAACAAAGGCAATGTATGGCAGAATGTTGGACTGATCACAGATTTATCCTCTCCAGGCTAAATATTCTTATTCAAGAAAAGCAGTGGCCAAACTATCCAACTAAGACAACTATCAGAAGACATAATGTTAACAAATTAGAGCACTTTGCTGAGCAAGAACAGTTTGTTGCTAACTTGGAGGAAAAGCTGAGCAACACATAGTTGGCAGCAGTGAAGTAAAACAGGAATGAGCAGCTTTCAGAGATGTAGTGTATAGCATTGCATTTACTCATTTGGGTTAGAACACTCACAATAATTAACAATGGCTGGATGTTGGGGCGGAGCCAAGATGGCGGAGAGGAAACACACGACTCAGTGAACGTCCTCACTCCCTCACAACCAATTAGATAAATTAAGTCTCAGAATTAGCTCAGGACTGATAGATACCACAAGGACTGGAAGCACGACTTACCAGCTGAAGAGAATCTGGAGTCTCAACAGGAAAGGTCAGTTCTCAGGGGAGGAATAAGAAAGACCAGCACAGACGGTGGGGTAGGGGCACACTGCGCCCATTGCGCTGGGAGGGGCTCTGGGATCAGAGAAGCCACTGAGGTAAAGGAATCTGGCACAGGCTGTTGGCTCTTCTCTGCTAATTATTTAGCAGTTCAGAAGAGAAAGCCAAAATATTTTAAAACTCAGATTAGATTTTCCCCGGACCCTGGGGGTGACTCAGGCACCAGGGGGTGTGGCCTCAGCTACCTCCTGAGAATAGTTAAGAGACTGACAAGTGGGTGGATACGGCCCAAGGCAACACACACTGCCTAACTTAGCTGGAGGGAGTGGAACTCAGCTCCAGGAAGTCCCAGAGAAGCGGAACCTTTGAACTAGGGACCGCGGTTTCTGGCAGACACTTCCAGTTTGAGCGCAGGGGCTTCTCACGTCACCTGCTGCAGACACCCACTCCCCACCCGGACACATAGCCTGGGCTTCCTGCAGTCTTCACTATTCTACGCCCTCAAAGCACAGCAGTGCTAATCACCTCTGAGGCACTCCCAGGGAGAGGGTGGGGAACTCTCTCCCAGAGCTCTCTTTTAGCTCAGGCTCAGGAGCCGCTGCATCCATCCCGTCTGGGAGGAAGCTGGTAAAGAAGTAAATAATTTCCTACCCCAGAGACAGACCCCAAAAGATTTTTTTTAAGTATGAGCAAAAAAGCTAGAAAAACCATAGATTCCTTCTATACAGAGAAAGAGCGGGTGTCCAACCCCGAGGAAGTTGACAGCAGAGAATCAGATAACAACCTAAAGGGGAACGATTCCTGCCCCCCATCACATAACTCTCTCCTAGAAGAAGCTCTTAAGAAATTGAGGGAGATCGAAGAAAAATGGGGCAAGGAAAGGGAAGTTATGATAGAGAATAACAATGTCCTGAAATTGGAGTTGGAAAAAATAAAGAATTCACAGGAGATGCAGGGAAACAAAATTAGTGAATTAGAAAAGGTTAAAAAAAACACAGGAAAGTAGGATATCTGAATTGGAAAAGATAAAAAAGTCTCAAGAAAATAGAATTTCTGAATTGGAAAAAGAAAATAATTCTCAAAAAAAAAAAATTAGGGAAATGGAAAAAAACTCAATAGAGCAAAATAATTCATTTAAAAACGAAATTGGGCATTTACAAAAAGAACTAAAAACTGTGAAAGAAGAAAATAACTCCTTAAAAGTCAGGATGGAACAAATAGAAATGAATGATTCACAGAGAACCCAAGAATCAGTCAAACAAAACAAAAAAAAATGAGAAGCTGGAGAACAACGTCAAATACTTACTGGGAAAATCTATAGACCTGGAAAATAGATCTAGGAGAGATAATCTGCGGATTATTGGACTTCCAGAAAACTATGACCAAAAAAAGAGCCTAGATTCTATTTTACAGGAAATTATCAAAGAGAACTGTCCAGAGATAATAGAAACAGAAGGGAAAGTAGATGTGGAAAGAATTCATCGAACTCCTTCTGAAATAGACCCTAAAAAAAGAACACCACGGAATATTGTGGCTAAGCTGCAGAATTACCACACAAAGGAGAAAATCCTGCAAGCAGCTAGAAAAAAACAATTTAAATACCAAGGTGCCACAATAAGGGTCACCCAAGATCTGGCTGCCTCCACATTAAAAGATAGAAGGGCCTGGAACCTGATATTCCGAAAGGCAAAAGATCAAGGACTGCAACCAAGAATGAACTACCCAGCTAAGTTTAGCATCTTTTTCCATGGAAGAAGATGGTCATTCAATGAAACAGAGGAATTCTATATGTTTCTAAGAAAAAAACCAGACTTAAACAAAAAATTTGATCTACATCCACAAGACTGAAGAGAAACAGAAAAAGGTACACAGAACCCTTGAGAACTGTAACTTTGTTGTGGGTATATAAAAAATACTCAAGGATAATTTGATTTTACTGATATAAAAGAAAAAAAGGGGGGTGTGGTAAAGGGAAGGAGGTCGGTTCAGAAAAAGGGGAAGGAGTGATAAAAAGAGGGAAACTACATCCCAGGAAGAGACATAGAAAATACACCATATCTGAGGGAACTTAGTGAGGGGGAGAATCATTGTGTGAATCTTACTCTCATCAGAAGAGGCTCAAAGAGTAAATAATTAACATATTTGTTTTTCAGAGAATTTTCTCTCACCTCATTAAAAGGGGGGAGAGGAAAAGGGGAAAGGAAAAGGAGAATAAGTGAAGGGACTTGGAGGGAGGGGGGAGGGATCCTAAAAAAAAAAAAAAAGAGGGAGGGTTGCGCGTCACAAGGGGGGTCTGTAAATTAAATATTGGGGAGGGGGATCAGGGGGGTCAAGGGAAAAAAGTATAATCTGGGGATAATACGATGGCAGGAAATACAGAATTAGTAATTTTAACTGTAAATGTAAATGGGATGAACGATCCCATCAAACGGAGACGGATAGCAGATTGGATCAAAAAGCAGAACCCTACAATATGTTGTCTACAGGAAACACACTTAAAGCAGGGAGATACATACAGAGTAAAGGTAAAAGGTTGGAACAGAGCTTATTATGCTTCAGGTAAAGCCAAAAAAGCAGGGGTAGCTATCCTTATCTCAGATCAAGCAAAAGCAGAAGTAGATCTCGTTAAAAAAGATAAGGAAGGAAACTATATCCTGCTGAAAGGTAGCATAAATAATGAAGCCATATCAATACTAAACATATATGCACCAAGTGGTATAGCATCTAACTTTCTAAAGGAAAAGTTAAGAGAACTGCAAGAAGAAATAGACAATAAAACTATAATAGTGGGAGATCTCAACCTTGCACTCTCAGATTTAGACAAATCAAACCACAAAACAAACAAGAAAGAAATTAAAAAAGTAAATAGAACATTAGAAAAACTAGGTATGATAGACCTTTGGAGAAAACTGAATGGCAATAGGAAGGAATATACTTTCTTCTCAGCAGTTCATGGATCCTATACAAAAATTGACCATATATTAGGACATAAAGATCTCAAAATTAAATGTAGGAAGGCAGAAATAATAAATGCCTTCTTCTCAGATCACAATGCAATAAAAGCTACATTCAGTAAAAAGTTAGGGGTAAATAGACCAAAAAGTAATTGGAAACTGAATAATCTCATCTTAAAGAATGACTGGGTGAAAGAGCAAATTATAGAAACAATTAACAATTTCACCCAAGATAATGATAATGATGAGACATCATATCAAAATCTTTGGGATGCAGCTAAAGCAGTAATAAGGGGAAATTTTATATCTTTAGAGGCTTATTTGAAGAAAATTGAGAAAGAGAAGATTAACGAATTGGGCTTACAACTTAAAAGGCTAGAAAAAGACCAAATTATAAACCCCCAACCAAAAATTAAACTCGAAATACAAAAATTAAAAGGAGAAATCAATAAAATTGAAAGTAAAAAAACTATTGAATTAATAAATAAAACCAAGAGTTAGTTTTATGAAAAAGCCAATAAAATAGATAAACCTTTGGTAAATTTGATCAAAAAAAAGAAAGAGGAAAATCAAATTGATAGTCTTACAAATGAAAAGGGGGATCTTTCCACCAATGAAGAGGAAATTAGAGAAATAATAAGGAGTTACTTTGCCCAACTTTATGCCAATAAATTTGATAACTTAAGTGAAATGGATGACTTTCTCCAAAAATATAGGCTCCCTAGATTAACAGAGGAGGAGATAAATTGCTTAAATAGTCCCATTTCAGAAAAAGAAATAGAACAAGCTATTAATCAACTCCCCAGGAAAAAATCCCCAGGGCCAGATGGATTCACATGTGAATTCTACCAAACATTTAAAGAACAATTAGCCCCAATGTTATATAAATTATTTGAAAAAATAGGGGATGAAGGAGTCCTACCAAACTCCTTTTATGACACAGACATGGTACTGATACCTAAACCTGGTAGATCGAAAACTGAGAAAGAAAATTATAGACCAATCTCCTTAATGAATATTGATGCTAAAATCTTAAATAAGATATTAGCAAAAAGACTTCAGAAAATCATCTCCAAGATAATACACTATGATCAAGTAGGATTTATTCCAGGAATGCAGGGCTGGTTTAATATTAGGAAAACTATTAATATAATTGACCATATTAATAATCAAATTAATAAGAACCATATGATCATCTCAATAGATGCAGAAAAAGCATTTGACAAAATCCAACATCCATTCCTACTAAAAACTCTTGAGAGTATAGGAATAAATGGATTATTCCTTAGAATAATCAGGAGTATATATTTAAGACCGTCAGTAAGCATAATATGCAATAGAAATAAACTGCAACCTTTCCCAGTAAGATCAGGAGTGAAACAAGGTTGCCCACTATCACCATTACTATTCAATATAGTACTAGAAACGCTAGCCTCGGCAATAAGAGCCGAGAAAGAGATTCAAGGAATTAGAGTAGGAAATGAGGAAATCAAACTATCACTTTTTGCAGATGACATGATGGTATACTTAGAGAACCCCAAAGACTCTGCTAAAAAGCTACTAGAAATAATTCAAAATTTCAGCAAAGTGGCAGGATACAAAATAAATCCACATAAATCCTCGGCATTTTTATATATCACTAACAAAATGCAACAGCAAGAGATACAAAGAGAAATTCCATTCCAAACAAATGTTGAGAGTATAAAATATTTGGGAATC
Source organism: Sminthopsis crassicaudata (assembly GCF_048593235.1). NCBI lineage: Eukaryota > Metazoa > Chordata > Mammalia > Dasyuromorphia > Dasyuridae > Sminthopsis > Sminthopsis crassicaudata. Next base: position 503,774,918 of record NC_133619.1, on the reverse strand, counting down.
CATCTACCAAAGAAAAGTCAGGAATTATATGAGAAAAATTACAAAACACTTGCCACAAAAATAAAATCAGATTTAAATAATTGGAAAGACATTCAGTGCTCTTGGATAGGCCGAGCGAATATAATAAAGATGACAATACTCCCCAAACTAATCTATTTATTTAGTGCTATACCAATCAGACTCCCAAGAAACTATTTTAATGACCTAGAAAAAATAACAACAAAATTCATATGGAAGAATAAAAGGTCAAGAATTGCAAGGGAACTAATGAAAAAAAACTCAGAGGAAGGTGGTCTAAGTGTACCTGATCTAAAGCTATATTATATAGCAGCAGTCACCAAAACCATTTGGTATTGGCTACGAAATAGACCGGTAGATCAGTGGAACAGATTAGATACAAAGGACAAAAAAGGGTACATCTATAGCAATCTAATCTTTGACAAACCCAAAGATTCCAACATTAGGGATAAAAATTCATTATTCGGAAAAAACTGTTGGGAAAACTGGAAATTAGTATGGCAGAAATTAGATATGGATCCACACTTAACACCATATACCAAGATAAGATCAAAATGGGTCCATGATTTAGACATAAAGAGGGAGATAATAAATAGATTAGAGGAACAGAGGATAATCTACCTCTCAGACTTGTGGAGGAGGAAGGAATTTATGACCAGAGGAGAACTAGAGATCATTATTGATCACAAAATAGAAGATTTTGATTACATCAAACTAAAAAGTTTCTGTACAAATAATACTAATGCAAACAAGATTAGAAGGGAAGTAACAAATTGGGAAAATATTTTTAAAAACAAAGGTTCTGACAAAGGTCTCATTTCCAAAATATATAGAGAACTGACCCAAATTTATAAGAAACCGAACCATTCTCCAATTGATAAATGGTCAAAGGATATGAACAGACAATTCTCAGAGGAAGAAATTGAAACTATATCCACTCACATGAAAGAGTGTTCCAAATCACTACTGATCAGAGAAATGCAAATTAAGACCACTCTGAGATACCACTACACACCTGTCAGATTGGCTAAGATGACAGGAACAAATAATGACAAATGTTGGAGGGGATGTGGGAAAACTGGGACACTAATACATTGCTGGTGGAGTTGTGAAAGAATCCAGCCATTCTGGAGAGCAATCTGGAATTATGCCCAAAAAGTTATCAAACTGTGCATACCCTTTGACCCAGCAGCACTACTGCTGGGATTATATCCCAAAGAAATACTAAAGAGCGGAAAGAGACATATATGTGCCAAAATGTTTGTGGCAGCTCTTTTTGTTGTAGCTAGAAACTGGAGGATGAATGGATGTCCATCAGTTGGAGAATGGTTGGGTAAATTGTGGTATATGAAGGTTATGGAATATTATTGCTCGGTAAGAAATGACCAGCAGGAGGAATATAGAGAGGCCTGGAGAGACTTAAATCAACTGATGCTGAGTGAAATGAGCAGAACCAGAAGATCACTGTACACTTCAACAACAATGCTGTATGAGGATGTATTCTGATGGAAGTGGAAATCTTCAACATAAAGAAGATCCAACTCACTTCCAGTTGATCAATGATGGACAGAGGTAGCTGCACCCAGAGAAGAAACACTGGGAGGGGAATGAAAATTGTTAGCACTAATATCTGTCTGCCCAGGTTGCATGTACCTTCGGATTCTAATGTTTATTGTGCAACAAGAAAGTGATATCCGCACACATGTATTGTACCTAGACTATATTGTAACACATGTAAAATGTATGGTATTGCCTGTCGTCGGGGGGAGGGAATAGAGGGAGGGGGGGTAAATTGGAAAAATGAATACAAGGGATAATATTATAAAATATATATATATATATATATATATATAATAAAAAAAAAAAAAAAAAAAAAAACAATGGCTGGATGAAAATGATGAGAAAATTCAGAAGTTGCTAAATAAAAAATGAGAATTTCACAAGGCTTACCAGTAGAATAATTCATTCATCGCTGAGAAGGTGGCATTTAACTCCATCAGAAGTAAAATACAAGAAAAGCTTAGAGAGATACAGTAAATAAGAAGTAAGTAAGGAAAAAGAGGAAATTCAGTTTTATGCTGATAGTAACAATCCAAAGCACTTTTATGATGGCTTCAATGGTATTTATGGGAGCCTTATTAATTAGTGATAAGATGATCTTGGAGAGGTGAGCAGAACACTTCCATAGTGTTCTCAACAGGCCATTGTTGATCAATGCTGAAGCTACTGACCATATACCTCAAATTGAATGCAATCACTCTGTAGTAGAATTTCCAATTAAAGAAAAATGTTTTAATTCCAAGAGAATCCTCTCATACAGCAAAGTGTCTTGCATTAATTCTCTCCCAAAGGAAATTTACAAAATGGTGGGTGGGGGGTCACTGTTCATACAAAAACTCACAAAACATTTTTAAGCTCATATGGCAAGAGAAGGTTATCTCCAAAAGTTCATGGGTGTCTCCATTGTATATCTCCACAAAGGTAAAGGAAATAGATTGTCATGTGACAATCATAGAGGTTGGAGGAAGAATATCTTTTTAAGGCATTGCTGGCAAGACACTTGCAGAGTCTTCCTTATTTAATTGATATTTTACCTGAAAGATGCCATCTACTCAAGATTCAATGTGACTTTAGAAATGATTGAGAAATAGTTGATTTGCTACCCAACAACTCCAAGAGGAATGATAGGAAGAGAACAAAGTTTTATACACAAAATTCATTAACCGGTCCATGATTTTTGATTCTGTCAGTCGTAAGGTCTTGTGAAAGAACATGACAAAATCGGGTTGCCACAAAAAGTTATTCTGTATTGTCTGACTGTAATGTTCGGACTAGCTTTCTAGAGGACCTCGGGATCAGCCTGAGTCCTTGGGTCTTAGTGGAGAAATGATGAAGGCAGGACAGCCACCAGGAGGCTGGTCAAAAATGGAATGCCTCATTTCCAATCCTTCTCAGCCATTATATACCTTATTGTAATTACATCATTACAGCATACTGATTATGTGTGAACTAGAGAACTATTACATCATCAAATTAAGTACTAAGTATACCTGTAAATTAGAGAACCATCATCTCATCAGTTCTCCTGAGTTAGCACCTTTTTAAAGTATCCTTGTTTCAAGTATACTTCTCCAGAGTTTGCCCTCTACATCTGACAATTCCACAAAGGCATATTTGCACAGGCTCTGGATAATGGATATTGCTCTCACACTTTCCCAGTCTCCCATGGAATGAAGCAAGGTTGTGTGCTTGCTCCAAGGGTTTTTAGCATGATGTTTTTAGTAAAATTGTCAGACTCCTTCAACGAAGATGACTGTAGCATCAACATCAGCATCTGCTAATAGGAAATCATTTAACCTGAAAAGGCTACAATCCAAGACTAAAGTGGAAGGAGAGTTGATACATGATTTTTTTTTTGTTCACAGATGATTGTGCCTCAATGCAGTCTGATGCTGAGATGCAACAAAGAATGTATGGATCCTCAGCTGTTTGTGCTAACTGTGGCTTGATAATTAACACCAAGAAAACGTGGGTTCTCCACTAACCAGAACTATATCATGCAGTCATAGAACTATCAGTTACAACAAGTGGAGAAATTCTGAATACAGTGGATAAGTTCACTTACCTTTGTGATATATTTACCAAAGATGAATATATATAGATGATGAGGTTGATGCATACATTGCCAGAGCTATTTCAGGTTTTGGGAAACTCCATAGATGAGATTGAAAAGAGACAAACTTAATCTAAAGAAGAAGTTTAGTCTAAACTTCATAACAAGAAGAATTATCAAAAAGTGGAATAAGCTGCATCAGAAAGCATAAATTCCCCCTTAATTTCCCCTCACTGAAGGTCTGAAGTTTTATGGAAGGGACTCCCATTCAGGTAAATTAGAGTAAATAGCTAGTGAGATACATTTCGGTTATGAAATTCTGTGACCGTTTTCTTGACTATCACATAAACAAATAAATTTAGTACTCAACCATATTTCCATGTTCATACTCTATTGCTTCACACTCAACATAGGATTTCTTAAGATGTAGGCCACTCCTTAGCTTTCCTTTTTTATCCCTTTAAACCCCTGTCCTTGCCAGTTTGTCCTTCTACTTCCTTCAGAGGATGAGCTGATTTTCCTCCTTGCCAAGACTAACCCTAATTTACACCTGAACCCTTCATCCATATATAGTGATCTATACTTACATCATACCATCCAACTAGATTTTTATTCTTCTCAAAAAGACAACATGATATAATAGGAAGAATTCAATGTATGTACTCAGGAAATCTGGATACAAATTCAGGTTCTGCTACCTATATGCCAGTTGTTCAAATTGTTTGTTCAAATTGTTTTCTAAGTCTGTCTCCTCATCTTCAAAATGAGGTATTGGATAAGATTATCTGAGGTCCCTTTTAGCTCAAATATTTTTGATCCAAAAATTCGGTGACCATGCTTTTTTTCATATTAGGTGTTTAATAATAAATGTTTTTTTGTTATCATTGGTATTACATTTCTTTCTACCTCCAATATTATCATGTCCCACCATCATCTTCTCATTCATACATCTTTAATCTCTGTCTCTACTGGTTATTTTTTGTATTCCTAAAAATATGCACATATTTTTCCTATCCAAAACAGCAGCAGCAACAACACCCACTCTTTGTGCCACTAACAATTCCTCATCCTATTTTTCTCTTCTTTATTCCACCATACATCCTGGCATCTTTCTCCCAAATGTTTCATAATACTGTGTCTACATACCTTCTTTATATTTAAACTATTTTAGCCTTGTATCCTCCTTGCCACCTCATAGTACCATGTGCCTTGAAGGCAGTGGGGGGGGGGGTAATTAATACAATGCATTGGATTTAATTCCTCTATACCTTGCACATAATAAGTATTTTTAAAAAATACTGAATTGAATTGATACTGTAATTGTGTAATGGAGGTTCAAATTACTGAGAGAGATTTGAAAGGTGAATCCTTACTTTGGGGTAGAAATATCAGGGAAAGATCAAAAATTCAAATTTAGAGGATAAGGATATAGGCTTAAAGTATACTGCTAAGCACTGAGTATACTTGGCTATCAAAAACTTTAGGTGAACATAGATAGATGGATAGATAGATAGATAGATATACATAAGTATAAATACATATATATGCATGTATGTAACCCAAGCTTCTTTTGAGCCTGCCCAGTTTGCCTAATATGGAGCCTGTTATGTTCCCTACCACATGAGTGGAAGTATTCTCCTTTGATTAATTGCCTTCATCTTTAAAATTGGTGAAGCTGAACTATTTGCTTTTTTGATTGTGCCATTTTTTTTTACTTTTAGTGACTTCTTTCTGCTGCATTCAGCATCCCAGCCTGGATGCCATGAACTGATGATGACTCTTCTTTCCTCCTTACCCTCAAATTTGCTCTATTTATGGGCCTGGGCTATCTGTTTCTATTCTGTATTGTTTGTTCTCAGTTTCAGGTGTCAGGAGTGATTTCCAAAACCAGGTCTATGGAATATTTGGGTCCAGAATCACTAGCAAGGTGATACAGCTAGACATTACAATATAGGTTTTAGATTTGGAAATTAGACTATGCTCTATGTGAAATAAGTTATGTATCTAATTCTATTCTTTGCCCAAGGAACTGAGTGTATAAGAGGAGAGGGCATTATGCCTTCCAATTGTTGAGGGGAATAAATTTGTATATTTATGATTATGCTTTTTCAAGTAAATATTCCTTTGTAAAAACTTCCATGTTACTTATGAGATATTCTTTGCTGATTAAACTGTGAGATCCTAGAGAAATTTGGTAATTTTTCTTTAGATTATAAAAGTGCTATCATTTTTTCTAGGGATTCTATTCATTTAACTTATGGAATTTTCATATTATGGAATTCTATATAAGAATTGATATACTGATATGCATATTGTTAATTTCTATAGAAATAATGGTATAAATACACTATGAGAAATCTAGAATCACTAGATTATTAGTCTAGTAAAAATGTTCATCTTATTCTTTTTGCATTTAAATAGTTCAATTAAACAGTATATCTTTTGTGGAAACAAAAAGTCTTAAAATTTCTACAGATATTGTCATCTATGTCTTAAGTCCTTAAATCCCTAAATAGCTCACATTTAATGATACCTCTCTAACTGAAGCAACTTTTCTTCTTATCCTGATAGATGAATGTGCAATTTCATTTGTTTTGTCCTGACAATAGCAAGGATCCACTAGAAAATTTCAGTCACCTTTTAGGATACGGGAACTTTCTATGGGGCTCACTTCTGCTAAAAAACAAACAAACAAACAAAAACTCCTAGAGAATTTTAGTACATATAGTAACCATATTAAAGGGGAGAAGGGAGAGAATCAGGCTTAAAGAAATGTGAACTGGTCTAATTAAGAATGGAATTTCTCCATAAGTGGCTATTACACTTCCAGTTAAGACAAAATTGGGAGACCCAGATTCAAAAAGAAAACAATGATAATGAAAACATGATTATAAAACATGAAGTGATGAGTAAAATGATATCACCACATGGTTGCTTCCTGTTACTGAAAAAGTGAAGATGAAAGAAATTAAGTTAGAGTAAAAAAACTGAAAGAGATGAAAAAGATCTATATTGCAGATTTGCCCCTACAATCTCTCCAGAAGTATACTCTAGTAGCTATACTCTTTGTCTCTTATCTTGTTATATCTGTTAGTGAGCTAAGAGGAAAGACACTTTTAGAGAACACTGAAATTAAATTCAAACAGCATTTCCATTAGCTCCTCAGGACAGGGTAGTCATATACTGTGGGTATATTAAATTGCTTAAAGCTATTTTTTTAAATCTTTGACAAAATGTCCTTTTGAGTGTTTTTTTTCAAGTACTTTCACCAAAACTAGAAAAATAATATGCTTTTTCCATATGAGTTAGCTTCCCTCAATTATTTAATTCTCCTTACAACAGAGGTTTAAGGTACTGAAATGGAATCAAAATGCCTTAGCATGGCAATTAAACATCTCCACGACATTTCCAGTGGTTTAATGTCCACATTTTTCAGGCTGACATGGTAAAGGTTTATAGATTGTATGAAATGAACACTATGATCAGAACCTAAAACAGGATTATCAAATTCCTCTGCGAACTGACAGAGTAAGATATTTACATATTTACTACTAAGAAACCAATTTAAAGTATTGTTGGTAATGGTTGGATTTTTGTTAACCAGGAAATAATATGCATATTCATATTCATTTCCCATGTAAATATTCTATTCTTCCTTAATTCTAAGAAGATTGTACAATAAATATTTTAAGAAAGTGACTGAATTTCATAAAGTTTTAATTGTCTTAATTGTTGCCAGTTCAATATTCATCTGATCAAAACATCTCGTAGATACAAAAAAATGAATTGTAAATAGAGCACTTCAAGCATGTGAATATAACAATTTGGAGGTAAAAAGAGCCACTCCAACTGTTCGTAAACAAGATACAATATGTAGAAGTTTGGAATCAGAAAGACTTGCTGCTGGACTGGTTAAAAATCACACATTATAATTACAATCTGCCTACCACTAATCCCTAATTATAATCAAAGCTCAAAGTAAGACCAAGGACAAGCATGGCATTATACCAAAGGAAGAGAGCTTGAAGAGAGAGACCTAATTCTTAGGATACAAGTCCCAGTGAGAAGAGATATCTACTCTATGGTAGAAGGCAAAAATATCAAAAACCCAATGACTAATATCAAAGAAGTAAAGAAAGGAGGAAGATGGAGTTCAAGTGGAATTCTTACCATATGCAAGATCTCAAGATCCTATTTCACTAGTATATATTAACTTTTATGTTCATTTCTCCTTAACTGGCTTTTGGACAAGTCATTCCCCACTGAATATAGCTATGCCCAAGAAGAAATAACCTGTTCTATTAATGTTGAAAATTATCCATGCATATATTTTGAAAATTAAGAAGTTTTAATAAATTAAAAAAGAAAGAAGTAGTCTTTTCTTCCCCACCTCTTAGTGACTATGACTTGGACATGCTATGGATTCTAACAGAAAAAAAAAATTAGGAATACCATAGTCCAGGTAGGAAGAAGAGGCTTCTCCTATGTGTAAGAGATTTTCAGATGCCTCTATTATTGAGCTACTATTTTCTTCATAGACCTAAGAGATCAGCAATAAGCTCAAAGATAAAATGTAGGTCTCTAAATTCAAATCTACAAGTCCAATGGTAACATTCTTCCAATTGGAAGTACAAAGAGAACCATTTCTTTTTTCTTCATGTTTACATTTTTAATTTATTTTAAATTTAAATACAAAATGAGAAAAAAAATTTACCATGTGCACAGCAGAATATAACAGAGGATTCAAAAAATAAAGCAATAAATTTATATTTCAAGGAAATCTATATAATAAATATTATACCTTGTGGTCCTAAGCTGACCATCTTTTCTTTGCTACCTTGTAGATTTTCTTTTGTTTTCTGCTGTGCACTTTTTACTTTATTTTCCCCTTCCTCCCATTCTCTTCCCAGAAAGCAATTAAACATGTAGAAGGCAGACAAACAGACACACCCACACACACACATATATATGTGTGTGTGTATATACATATACACACATACATCTGGTTGTGCTATGTTTTTCTGAAGATGGCTGTCATCTTCCTTAATAAGTCCAAGTTTTGAAAGAGGAAAATCAAATTGTTAGTCTTACAAATGAAAAGGGGGATCTTTCCACCAATGAAGAGGAAATTAGAGAAATAATAAGGAGTTACTTTGCCAATAAATTTGATAACTTAAGTGAAATGGATGACTTCCTACAAAAATATAGGCTTCCTAGATTAACAGAGGAGGAGATAAATTGCTTAAATAGTCCCATTTCAGAAAAAGAAATAGAACAAGCTATTAATCAACTCCCCAGGAAAAAATCCCCAGGACCAGATGGATTTACATGTGAATTCTACCAAACATTTAAAGAACAATTAGCCCCAATGTTATATAAATTATTTGAAAAAATAGGGGATGAAGGAGTCCTACCAAACTCCTTTTATGACACAGACATGGTACTGATACCTAAACCAGGTCGATCGAATACTGAGAAAGAAAAGTATAGACCAATTTCCTTAATGAATATTGATGCTAAAATCTTAAATTTAGCAAAAAGACTTCAGAAAATCATCCCCAGGATAATACACTATGATCAAGTAGGATTTATACCAGGAATGCAGGGCTGGTTTAATATTAGGAAAACTATTAGTATAATTGACCATATTAATAATCAAATTAATAAAATCCATATGATCATCTCAATAGATGCAGAAAAAGCATTTGACAAAATCCAACATCCATTCCTACTAAAAACTCTTGACAGTATAGGAATAAATGGATTATTCCTTAGAATAATCAGGAGCATATATTTAAGACCGTCAGTAAGAATAATATGCAATAGAAATAAACTGCAACCTTTCCCAGTAAGATCAAGAGTGAAACAAGGTTGCCCACTATCACCATTACTATTCAATATAGTACTAGAAACGCTAGCCTCGGCAATAAGAGCAGAGAAAGAAATTCAAGGAATTAGAGTAGGAAATGAAGAAATCAAACTATCACTCTTTGCAGATGACATGATGGTATACTTAGAGAACCCCAAAGACTCTGCAAAAAAGCTATTAGAAATAATTCAGAATTTTAGCAAAGTGGCAGGATACAAAATAAATCCACATAAATCCTCAGCATTTTTATATATCACCAACAAAATGCAACAGCAAGAGATACAAAGAGAAATTCCATTCCAAACAAATGTTGAGAGTATAAAGCATTTGGTGATCCATCTACCAAAGAGTAGTCAAGAATTATGTGAGAAAAATTACACAACACTTGCCACAAAAATAAAGTCAGATTTAAATAATTGGAAAGACATTCAGTGCTCTTGGATAGGCCGAGCGAATATAATAAAGATGACAATACTCCCCAAACTAATCTATTTATTCAGTGCTATACCAATCAGACTCCCAAGAAACTATTTTAATGACCTAGAAAAAATAACAACAAAATTCATATGGAAGAATAAAAGGTCGAGAATCGCAAGGGAACTAATGAAAAAAAGTCAGAGGAAGGTGGTCTAAGTGTACCTGATCTAAAGCTTTATTATATAGCAGCAGTCACCAAAACCATTTGGTATTGGCTAAGAAATAGACCGGTAGATCAGTGGAACAGATTAGATACAAAGGACAAAAAAGGGTACATCTGTAGCAATCTAGTCTTTGACAAACCCAAAGATACCAACATTAGGGACAAAAATTCATTATTTGGAAAAAACTGTTGGGAAAACTGGAAATTAGTATGGCAGAAATTAGATATGGATCCACAATTAACACCATATACCAAGATAAGATCAAAATGGGTCCATGATTTAGGCATAAAGAATGAGATAATAAATAGATTAGAGAAACAGAAAATAGTCTACCTCTCAGACCTGTGGAGGAAGAAGGAATTTATGACCAGAGGAGAACTAGAGATCATTATTGATCACAAAATAGAAGATTTTGATTACATCAAACTAAAAAGTTTCTGTACAAATAATACTAATGCAAACAAGATTAGAAGGGAAGTAATAAATTGGGAAAATATTTTTAAAGTTAAAGGTTCTGACAAAGGTCTCATTTCCAAAATATATAGAGAATTGACCCTAATTTATAAGAAATCAAACCATTCTCCAATTGATAAATGGTCAAAAGGGACTTCCGGCCAAGATGGCAGTGTGGAGGCAGACAGCTGCTTGAGCTCTGCGCTTTCTCTCAGAACTTACTTCATGACAAGCCTCAGACTTAGTGCTTGACCCAGAAAGAAATCCACAAATAATCACCAAGAGAAGACATCCTTGAAAGTCGCCAGAAAAGGTCTGTGTTTGCTCGGGGGAGTGTAAGGGGCCTTTAAATGGGTGCCACAGCGCATGGGGAGATTGAGGCCCGGAAGTAATTTCTGTGGATATTAGGACTGCCCTTGGGCGGGATCCTGGCCATATTGAGATGGGTGACTCTCTCGCTGATTGGCTGTGTGTGTGACCTCACAGGCCTTATGTAAGCCCACAGCAGGCAGCAACCGCCCTCTTTAACTTCGTGTTCTTCACCCTGGCTCCCCAGCCTGGGTGGCCAAGCCAAGATGGATAGCCAAAAGAGGTAAGGGTTTTGGTAGTGAACACATGGGTCTTCTGACCAGGTGTTCACTCGGGAACCAACAAGTCAGGGCATTATGTGAGTAGGTATAATAAAGGCTTTTAAGATTACACGTGGCTGTTCTTGAGTGCGCTACCGGTCATTAAGCTATAGATTCAAGAGATTGTGGCCAGAGACCTTTGAAGGCCTCAGAGGAGGCGAGCCGGGTAGAGTTCACACTGCAAAGGACAGTGGTCAAAGGTGCTCTGGTGGGTCTAGGACAGGCTAGTAATTGTAACTGCCAGGAGAGCACGCTACAGGGGAGGGTCAATCAGACTGGGCACAGACTGAGGGCAGGCAAGCCAGAGCGAGACAGGCAGCTCACACAGCTCAGACCTGAGGGGGAGGGGTACGATCTCTGCCATTTCTGGGAAAAGACTTTTTCCCCAGTGTGGATACTCCGTCTTGGCAGCAAGCCAGGAGCAGTGGAGAGGGTGTAAACACCGGAGGTGAAGATTAAAACCCCAGAAAGCCAGTGTCTCTCAGAACCCAGCCACCCCCAACCCTCACCTGGACTGACTCAGCCCATTCTCAGAGCCTCAGAGTGCAGACTCAGTAAAGTCGTTGTTGTTCTGTTAGTGGCTCTCAGCTGCCCCACCCCCAGTCTGTAGAGGAAGCCCATTAATACCATCCATCCCCATCCCCCACAAAACAGACCAATTGTTTCTCTTGTCAGTTTGCTTTCTTCGATTCCTACTCTGACAAAATGAACAAAAAATTCAAAAGGGCTCTAACCATTGACAACTTCTGTATGGAGAGAGAGCAGACTTCAAACACTGAGGAGACTAAAAACAGACTGTCCCCAGATGAATCTCCTAAGAGGGATATGAACTGCTCCTCAATACAAAAGAATCTCATAGAGGAAATCAAAAAAGCTCTCACAAGAGAGCTGGAAGAGAAATGGGAAAAGGAAAGGGAAGCTTGGCAAGAGAGCCTGGAGAAGTCATCCCATGCATTCAAAGACAGGGTGGATAAAGAAATCAAATCATTGAGAAACAAGATTAGTGAGCTGGAAAAGGTAAACAACTCCAAGGAAAACAGGATTAGTGAGCTGGAAAAAGAAAACAGCTCTCTAAAAAATAAAATGGATAAAATGGAAAAAAATGCCATAGAAGATAAAAACTCAATTGGACAATTACAAAGAGATATAAAAAAAGTGAGTGAAGAAAATACATCATTGAAAATTAGACTGGAACAAGTAGAAATGAATGACTCAAGGAGAAACCAAGAGGTAGTCAAGCAAAACCAGAGAAATGAAACAATTGAAAAGAATGTCAAGTACCTTACTAGAAAGACAACAGACCTGGAAAACAGATCCAGGAGAGACAATCTGAGAGTAATCGGACTCCCTGAAAAATGTGAGGAAAAAAGGAGCTTGGACACCATTTTCGAGGAAATTATCAAAGAGAACTGCCCAGACATTCTGGAAACAGAGGGTAAAATAGACATTGAAAAAATTCATCCATCACCTACTGAAAGGGACCCTAAAATCAAAACGCCAAGAAATATAGTGGCCAAGTTCAAGAACCATCAGACAAAGGAAAAGATATTGGAAGCTGCTAGAATAAAGCAATTCAGATATGGAGGATCCACAATAAGGATAACCCAGGATCTAGCAGCGTCCACATTAAAAGAACGCAGGGCCTGGAACATGATATTCCGAAAGGCTAAGGAACTTGGTATGCAGCCAAGAAGAACTTACCCAGCAAGAATGAGCATCGTTTTCCAGGGAAGAAGATGGACATTTAACAAAATAAATGAATTCCATCTATTTTTGATGAAAAAACCAGACCTACATAAAAGGTTTGATCTTCAAATGCAGAACTCAGGAGATTTCTAAAAAGGTAAAAAGAAATCTTGAGAACTATACTTCTGCCAAAAAAATATGTAAAGAACATATGTACAATTTGTCTTAGAAACTAGAAGTGAAAAGGAAATTATATCATAAAAAAGTGTAAAGTGGTGGTACTACATCTCATGAAGAGGCAAAGGTAACCTATTATATCTGAGAGAAAGAAAGGAGGGAGATGAACATAGTGTGTATCAATAGACATATTCGATTTATGGTGAAACTTCTTCTGCTTCATTGAAAAGTGAAAGGGAAGGAGTAAGCTAAGGGGAAGGGAATACAGAAATTTCGAGGAAAAGGGGTAAAATAAGGGGAGGATCTTTAAGGTGGGGGAGGGATCCTAAAAAGGAGAGTTGTGAAAAGCAAGTGGTGTTCACCAGTTTAATACTGGGTAGGGGGGGTAAGAGGGAAGGAAAGGGGAAAAGCATAAGCAGGGGTTAATAGGATGTCAAGCAATATAGAATTAGTCCTTCTAACCATAAATGTGAATGGGGCAAACTGCCTCATAAAGAGGAAGCAGTTAGCAGACTGGATTAAAAGTCAGAATCCTACTATATGTTGTTTACAGGAAACACACTTGAAACAGGGTGAGACCTTCAAACTAAAAGTAAAAGGGTGGAGCAGAATTTATTATGCTTCAGGCAAAACCAAAAAAGCCGGAGTAGCCATCCTCATCTCAGATCAAGCAAAAACAAAAATTGATCTAATTAAAAGAGATAAGGAAGGGCATTATATCCTGCTAAAGGGCAGCATCAATAATGAAGCAGTATCAATATTAAACATATATGCACCAAGTGGTGCAGCATCTAAATTCTTAAAAGAGAAATAAAGAGAGCTGCAAGAAGAAAAAGACAGCAAAATTATAATAGTGGGAGATCTCAACCTTGCACTCTCAGAATGAGATAAATCAAACCACAAAATAAATAAAGAAGTCAAAGAGGTAAATAGAATACTAGAAAATTTTGATATGATAGATCTTTGGCGAAAGCTAAATGGAGACAGAAAGGAATATACTTTCTTCTCAGCAGTTCATGGAAACTATGCAAAAATTGATCATATACTAGGGCATAAAAACCTCAAAATCAAATGCAGTAAGGCAGAAATAATAAATGCATCCTTTACAGACCATAATGCAATCAAAATTACATTTAATAAAAAGCCAGGGGAAAATAGACCAAAAAATAATTGGAAACTAAATAATCTTATACTAAAGAATGATTGGGTAAAACAGCAAATCATAGACATAATTAATAACTTCACCCAAGAAAATGACAATAATGAGACATCATACCAAAATGTGTGGGATACAGCCAAAGCAGTAATAAGGGGAAGTTTTATATCTCTACAGGCCTACTTGCATAAAATAGAGAAAGAGAGGGACAACGAATTGGGCTTACAACTAAAATTGCTAGAAAAGGAACAAATTAAAAACCCCCAGACAAACACGAAACTTGAAATTCAAAAAATAAAAGGTGAGATTAATAAAATTGAAAGTAAAAAAACTATTGAATTAATTAATAAAACTAAGAGTTGGTTCTATGAAAAAACCAACAAAATAGACAAACCCTTAGTAAACCTGATTAAAAAAAGGAAAGAGAAAAAGCAAATTGTTAGTCTTGAAAATGAAAAGGGAGAACTCACCACTAATGAAGAGGAAATTAGAACAATAGTTAGGAGCTACTTTGCTCAACTTTATGCCGATGAATTCGATAACTTAAATGAAATGGAAGAATACCTTTAAAAATATAGCTTGCCCAGATTAACAGAGGAAGAAGTAAGTAGTCTAAATAGTCCCATCTCAGAAAAAGAAATAGACCAAGCTATTAACCAACTTCCTAAGAAAAAGTGCCCAGGACCAGATGGATATACATGTGAATTCTACCAAACATTTAAAGAACAACTAACTCCAGTGCTATGTAAACTATTTGAAAAAATAGGGATTGAAGGAGTCCTACCAAATTCCTTTTATGACACAGACATGGTACTGATACCTAAACCAGGTAGATCGAAAACTGAGAAAGAAAACTATAGACCAATTTCCTTAATGAATATTGATGCTAAAATCTTAAATAAGATATTAGCAAATAGACTTCAGAAAATCATCCCCAGGATAATACACTATGACCAAGTAGGATTTATACCAGGAATGCAGGGCTGGTTTAATATTAGGAAAATTATTACTATAATTGACCATATTAATAATCAAATTAATAAAAACCATATGATCATCTCAATAGATGCAGAAAAAGCATTTGATAAAATCCAACATCCATTCCTACTAAAAACGCTTGAGAGTATAGGAATAAATGGACTATTCCTTAAAATAATAACAAGCATATATTTAAAACCTTCAGTAAACATCATATGTAATGGCGATAAACTAGAACCTTTCCCTATAAGATCAGGAGTGAAACAAGGTTGCACACTATCACCATTACTTTTCAATATAGTACTAGAAACTCTAGCCTCGGCAATAAGAGCCAAGAAAGAGATTCAAGGAATTAAAGTAGGAAATGAGGAAATCAAATTATCACTTTTCACAGATGACATGATGGTATACTTAGAGAATCCCAAAGACTCTGCTTAAAAGCTATTAGAAATAATTCAGAATTTTAGTAAAGTTGCAGGATACAAAATAAATCCACATAAATCCTCAGCATTTTTATACATTGACAACACAATCCAACAGCAAGAGATACAAAGAGAAATTCCATTCAAAATAACAGTGGATAGTATAAAATATTTGGGAATATATCTACCAAAGCAGAGTCAGGAATTATATGAGCAAAATTACAAAACACTTGCCACAAAAATAAAGTCAGATTTAAATAATTGGAAAGACATTCAGTGCTCTTGGATAGGCCGAGAAAATATAATAAAGATGACAATACTCCCTAAACTAAGCTATTTATTCAGTGCTATACCAATCAGACTTCCAAGAAACTATTTAAATAATCTAGAAAAAATAACAACAGAATTCATATGGAACAACAAAAGGTTGAGAATTTCAAGGGAAGTAATGAAAAAAAAAATTAAGTGAAGGTGGTCTAGCTGTACCTGATCTAGAACTATATTATAAAGCAACAGTCACCAAAACCATTTGGTGTTGGCTAAGAAATAGACTAGTTGATCAGCGGCATAGGTTAGGTTCACAGGGCAAGATAGTGAATAAAAATAGCAATCTAATATTTGACAAAACCAAATATCCCAAATTTTGGGATAAGAATTCATTATTTGACAAAAACTGCTGGGAAAACTAGAAATTAGTATGGCAGAAACTAGGCATGGACCCACATTTAATACCACATACTAAGATTAGATCAAAATGGGTCCAAGATTTAGGCATAAAGAACAAAATCATAAATAAATTGGAGGAACATGGGATGGTTTACCTCTCAGACTTGTGAAGGAGGAAGGAGTTTGTGTCCAAGGGAGAACTAGAGACCATTATTGATCACAAAATAGAAAATTTGATTACACCAAATTAAAAAGTTTCTGCACAAACAAAACTAATGCAAACAAGATTAGAAGGGAAGTAACAAATTGGGAAAACATTTTTATAGTTAAAGGTTCTGATAAAGGCCTCATCTCCAAAATATACAGAGAATTGACTTTAATTTATAAGAAATCAAGCCATTCTCCAATTGATAAATGGTCAAAGGATATGAACAGACAATTTTCAGATGATGAAATTAAAACTATTTCCACTCATATGAAAGAGTGTTCCAAATCACTATTGATCAAAGAAATGCAAATTAAGACAACTCTGAGATATCATTACACACCTGTCAGATTGGCTAAGATGATAGGAACAAATAACGATGAATGTTGGAGGGGCTGTGGGAAAACTGGGACACTGATGTATTGTTGGTGGAGTTGTGAAAGAATCCAACCATTCTGGAGAGCAATCTGGAATTATACCCAAAAAGTTATCAAAATGTGCATACCCTTTGACCCAGCCATACTACTACTGGGCTTATATCCCAAGGAAATACTAAAAATGGGAAAGGGACCTGTATGTGCCAAAATGTTTGTGGCAGCCCTTTTCATAGTGGCTAGAAGCTTGAAGATGAATGGATGTCCATCAATTGGAGAATGGTTGGGTAAATTATGGTATATGAATGTTATGGAATATTATTGTTCTATAAGAAATGACCAACAGGAGAAATACAGAGAGGCTTGGAGAGACTTATATCAACTGATGTTAAGTGAAACGAGCAGAACCAGAAGATCATTATACACTTCAACAATGATACTGTACGAGGATGTATGCTGATGGAAGTGGATATCTTCAACATAGAGAAGAGCGAATCCAATTCCAATTGATTAATGATGGACAGAATCAGCTACATCCAGAAAAGGAACACTGGGAAATGAGTGTAAATTGTTATTTTTACCTTCTGATAAATGGTCAAAGGATATGAACAGACAATTCTCAGATGATGAAATTGAAACTATATCCACTCATATGAAAGAGTGTTCCAAATCACTACTGATCAGAGAAATGCAAATTAAGACAACTCTGAGATACCACTACACACCTGTCAGATTGGCTAAGATGACAGGAACAAATAATGACGAATGTTGGAGGGGATGTGGGAAAACTGGGACACTGATACATTGTTGGTGGAGTTGTGAAAGAATCCGGCCATTCTGGAGAGCAATTTGGAACTATGCCCAAAAAATTATCAAAATGTGCATACCCTTTGACCCAGCATTGCTGCTATTGGGCTTATATCCCAAAGAAATACTAAAGAGTGGAAAGGGACCTGTATGTGCCAAAATGTTTATGGCAGCTCTTTTTGTTGTAGCTAGAAACTGGAAGTTGAATGGATGCCCATCAATTGGAGAATAGTTGGGTAAATTATGGTATATGAAGGTTATGGAATATTATTGCTCTGTAAGAAATGACCGGCAGGAGGAATACAGAGAGGCTTGAAGAGACTTACCTCAACTGATGCTGAGTGAAATGAATAGAACCAGAAGATCGCTGTACACTTCAATGCTGTATGAAGATGTATTCTGATGGAAGTGGAAATCTTCAACATAAAGAAGATCCAACTCACTCCCAGTTGATCAATGATGGACAGAAATAACTACACCCAGAGAAGGAACACTGGGAAGTGAATGTAAATTGTTAGCACTACTGTCTATCTACCCAGGTTACTTATACCTTCGGAATCTAATACTTAATGTGCAACAAGAAAATGGTATTTACAAACATATATTGTATCTAGGTTATATAGTTACACATGTAAAATGTATGGGATTGCCTGTCATCAGGGGGAGGGAGTGGAGGGAAGGGGGGGATAATTTGGAAAAATGAATACAAGGGATAATATTATTAAAAAAAAAAGTCCAAGTTTTTCCATATATTTGTAAATCCATCCATTCATTATTTTCTACACCACAACAATATTCATATCTTATACTATTTAGTCATATTGAATAGCCAAAAACAATTCTGATTAATATACCTGACACATTCAGTAATTTTCCTAGTTTTATCTTAAATAAATTTATGTTGACTTTAACTTTGTCTAGGGTCATGTTTTCTACTCCTGCTTTTTTTTTTTTACATAATAAATTCTTGCTGCTTGTTCCTATGTAACTTTAGAACACTTTTATTCCCTTCTAAATGTATTACATCTTTATATCATTCTCCCTTAATTTCCATTTCCCCTTACCCTATTCCCTTATTTATTTCTTTATAAATTTAGAAAACTTTTATTCCCTTCTAAATGTATATGCTGTTTTCTCTTTAAGTCAGAGCTGATATGGGTAGGGTTCCCTCTAAAAATCCCTCCCACCCTATCTCCTTACTCTCTTATTTCTTTCTGAATTTAGAAGACTTTTATATCTTTCTAGATATTTAGGCATTTTTCCTCTTTAATTCATTCCCAATGAAAGCAGGATTTGAGAACAATCAACCTTCCTACCCCATCTAATTCTTCTATATCAATATTTCCTCTCACACCTCAAGTAAGTGCTCATAGCCAGCAGAGTCCAGGTTCCACTGCTTCTGCACTACAAGCAGGTAATGGTTCCTTCTAATCCAGGGCTGCATCTCAGTAGCACAGCCAAGCCTAGCATCCCTTATCAGCAGAGGTCCTCTCAATCTTCCCCCACTCAGATGTCCAACTTCCCATACTGTCAGGGAGATGAAAATTCCTATGGCTGGAATTGAGGCTACCTCCCAATCCAGCTATCTCTGAGGCTTGCTATGAGCTGTTTCAGTGGAAGTGGCTTGAAGGTGTTCACATCCACAGGGGTAAAACCTCCATCTTAAGATTTTTCTTTGGATCTTCTCCAGTTATCCCAGGAGAACTACTGTTTGCCCCAACTCTTGTTTACTTTTACTGCTCTACCTTCATCCTGTGGTGCTATTGTTTGGTGGGAGGAAATCTGGAAAACTTAGAATTTTCTGACTTGTTCTGCCACCTTCCCAGAATTTTCTCCTCAGACTCATTTCTTTAGCTGAATTCCTGGATCTTGCCATGGGACTATGAGTCTACCAGTTTTACTTTAAAATTTCATCCCAATAAATTTGACTTTAATAACATACATTTCATATAGGCCATCTTTCATTTTTCTACAATCACTACTGACTTGTCACCTATTTAGGAAAACACTTATTCATTCCTAAATGGTAGAAAAAATAAAAAAGGATTCTAACCAACTCAAAATCAAGTAATTTCCTGTAAGGGCCCTTTAAATGGGCGGACACAGTGCATCGGGAGATTGAGGCCCGGAAGTAATTTCTGTGGATATTAGGACTGCCCTTGGGCGGGATCCTGGCCATATTGAGATAGTTTCGTAATGGGTGACTCTCTCGCTGATTGGCTGTGTGTGTGACCTCACAGGCCCTATGTAAGCCCACTGCAGGCAGCAACCGCCCTCTTTAACCTCCTGCTGTTCACCCTGGCTCCTAGCCTGGGTGGCCAAGCCAAGATGGGTAGCCGAAAGAGGTAAGGATTTTGGTAGTGAACACATGGGTCTTCTGACCAGGTGTTCACTCGGGAACCAACAAGTCAGGGCATCAGTTAGGGCATTATATGAGTAGGTATAATAAAGGCTTTTAAGATTACACGTGGTTGTTCTTGAGTGCGCTACCGGTTACTAAGCTATAGATTCAAGAGATTGTGGCCAGAGACCTTTGAAGGCCTCAGAGGAGGCGAGCCGGGTAGAGCTCACACTGCAAAGGACAGTGGTCAAAGGTACTCTGGTGGGTCTAGGACAGACTAGTAATTGTAACTGCCAGGAGAGCACGTTACAAATGGCGCCCAACGTGGTGGACGCATCAGAAATTATCAGGTTTTGAAAATATTTAATATTCAGAATTAAGATTCTGAAAGATCCGGTAGAAACGACACAGAGAAGCAATATGGACCCAGGTAAATCTGGGATCAGACTCAAGGACACAGCTGAACATAATGCTTATTATATAAAGAGGTTAAAGAGCCAGATGGAAGATCTTTTAACAAAGATCACCACTGAAGAACAGCAGGAAGCTTGTAATCAAGCTCCACAAAGGCTATCCCCACACCCAGTAAATAGAGCTAGGAGAGGGAGCAACCTAGAGCTAATGCGTATGTATGACAGTAGAGAGTATAAAATGCCACAGCAAGAGTTGCTGGAATTGCAGGTTAAACTACAGATGGAGATAGAGAAAGAAGAAAAAGCTAGGTTACTACAGATAGAACAGGAAGAGTTCAAACCAGTGGCAGAAACTAAGGAAGGAAATAAACGAATCACATGGACTTCAGTTGTAGAAATTCTTCTTAGCGTTTTGTTGGTTTACCTTGTGCATTGTTGTTTTAAGGAATTTATTGATTACTCTTTCATTGAGAAGAAGTTTAGTTCTTTTTATGTGCAAAGCTCAGGTTTGATTTTAAATCAGCCTTTGGGGAATTTTCCAATTCTTCTTCCCTCTGCCTCACCTTCTTGGGCCAAGGGAGAAGGGGGAGGAGGAAAAGGAAGGGCGATAATATCATCAGCACTGCTCATTAAGCCATTTAAAACTCCTGTGTCTTCATTTCAAAGGACAGGAGTAGGCTTTATGCCCCAAGGCAAAAAGGAATTGTGGGGTATTGAGTATAATCAGAAAAGTTTTGAAAATACAGTTCAGTTAATTTCTAAGAAACCTTACAGGGATAAGGCCTTGCAGTTAGAGAGAGTGGAGTTTTATACTTGTAAAACTGCTGGGATCGTCTTTGGAGAGTTGAAACTCCTCTTTTCTTACCTTGTGGATTTTCCACTTCCACAGGTGAGCTTGATTTCCCAACCCCCTACGGGTACTTATAAAACAGTGTTTATGTTTAGAATGGGTTGGAAAATTGCTGTTTTAATCACTAGAATAAATAGACAGTGTGTGATCTTTGACCCAGGAGGAAAAGTAATATCAGTTTATTGATTCACACTCCTGGAGTACAATTCGGTATCAGAAACTCAAACTTTGATTTTTAGGCAAAAGAATTCAGGGATATGGCCGAGTGTTCTTTTTTCATTAACTGTATGAGTGGATGTTTTAAGACCAATGGACATTATGGCCTCATTCCAATCTGGAGAAGCAGCTAGACATGTGATCAACCATTTTTCTATTGTAGAAGTTTCACATGCATTTAAGACAGTTTATGGATTGGCTTACAAATACTTTGCCTTTAGGTGTTTTTGCATTGAATTTGACTTTGCCCATTCCATTGGCATTTCTTATAATCCTATTAGTAAAGTCATTACTGCACAGACTATCCCCAAGATCTTCTCTTCTAAACAAGAGAAGGGAATTTTGGGATATGTGATTGCTTACAATTTTTAAATTTTGATTTTACATTTTTAAACATTTTTGATTTTACATCTTCAAAGTATTTTGATTTTACATTTTAAAGTTATTTTGGTTTTAATATTTTTAATATATCTATTCTGGTTTTACACTTTTAATCTATTTTGGTTTTACATTTTTAAATTCTTTGCCTTTTACCTTAGCAATGCACTTCGGGCATACACAGAAAGTGCAGCTAAGTGACAGACTGACTAACTTTTGTCTGACTTTTGATCTTTTTGACAACAACTTTGTTTCCACTGTGATGTGGAAAGGCCTGGATGGCATTTGGAAAGGCCCAAGTTGGGCCCTGGGTACATTCCTTCCTAGGTGCAGATCCAGCAGTAGAGTTCATCCCCACCAGAGACATTTGTAACTTGGGGATCCAAGAGAAGGACCAGACAAGAGGGACCAGCCAGATGTCCGCAGCCCTTCAGACGCTGATGACAGCAATGCCCCTCCTGACCGTGACACCAGAGACATCAGACACAGTTCCAGTGTTGCAGCTGAAATGGACTGTTTTGGGTGATACGCAATATAAAGACTGTAAATGGACAATGGGCCTGCTTGCTTCTCCCGTGGCCACTTGCCATATGGTGGCCTGGGAAGAGGCTTTGCCCTATGCTTTCTATTGAAGGACTATGCTTTTAAATTAGTGGGTGAAAAACCAACACACCCACCTGCCATTGTTATTGAGACAATGTTACTGGACATGACTTTGCTTATGTGCACCTGTGAATCTAGAATTGTTCTAGAATTGTGAAAAGTGCAATAGAGAATTGTGATAAACTAGAATTGTTCTAGGATTGTGAAAAGTGCAATAGAGAATTGTGATAAGCTAGAATTGTTCTAGAATTGTGAAAAGTGCAATTGAGAATTGTGATAAACTAGAATTGTTCTAGGATTGTGACAAGTGCAATTGAGAATTGTGATAAGCTAGAATTGTTCTAGGAGTGTGAAAAGTGCAACAGAAAACTGTAAGAAACTAGAATTGGTCTAGAACTGTGATAAATGTAACTAGAATTGTGACAACCTACCTACTGATATTTGTTAACTAGAATTGTGATGTTTTACCTTGTTGACTTCCCACCTCAGTGTTGACATCCTACCTCATTGGCATCCAACCTCATTGGCATATTATCTCGAGTATGACTTTGATGAATGGGTTGAACACTTGGGCCACGGTTGAGCCTGGTTCTCATTGTCATACTTCTGTTTACTGATCTGCTGCTTTGTACCTCCTTGGGCATAACACTGTCATCTCATGGATCAAGTGAACTATAGCTGGTGCTAAAAGTTTAGCTTGGTGAGATGTGCGGTTCCCGCAAAACAAGAGAAAGGGAATTGTAAGGGCCCTTTAAATGGGCGGACACAGTGCATCGGGAGATTGAGGCCCGGAAGTAATTTCTGTGGATATTAGGACTGCCCTTGGGCGGGATCCTGGCCATATTGAGATAGTTTCGTAATGGGTGACTCTCTCGCTGATTGGCTGTGTGTGTGACCTCACAGGCCCTATGTAAGCCCACTGCAGGCAGCAACCGCCCTCTTTAACCTCCTGCTGTTCACCCTGGCTCCTAGCCTGGGTGGCCAAGCCAAGATGGGTAGCCGAAAGAGGTAAGGATTTTGGTAGTGAACACATGGGTCTTCTGACCAGGTGTTCACTCGGGAACCAACAAGTCAGGGCATCAGTTAGGGCATTATATGAGTAGGTATAATAAAGGCTTTTAAGATTACACGTGGTTGTTCTTGAGTGCGCTACCGGTTACTAAGCTATAGATTCAAGAGATTGTGGCCAGAGACCTTTGAAGGCCTCAGAGGAGGCGAGCCGGGTAGAGCTCACACTGCAAAGGACAGTGGTCAAAGGTACTCTGGTGGGTCTAGGACAGACTAGTAATTGTAACTGCCAGGAGAGCACGTTACAATTTCCCCTTTAAACAAGATGTAAGATATAAAAGAAGGAGCAATAAAATCTGGCTTAATAAATATTTGTTATATTAAGTTGTATTGGATAATACCAAAAAAGTATTCACACAGGAGATAGTATCTAATTAGGTCTTCAAAAAATATGTAGGACATGGATAGACCAAAATGTGAAAACATTCCAAATACTTGGAATTGAATGAACAAAATTAAATAGATGAAAAAAAAAATGACCCATAGACATAAATGACTAGAACTGTTTTATAAAAATGTGGACTAGAATTAGATCAGATATGGCAAAAGAATCTCAGTGCCAAGATGAGAGGAGTTTGAACTTTTATTTATTAAGTGTTAAAGAGTTATTAAAGATATTTCACTGGGAAGTGGATACGATAGAACTTTAAAAGATTAATCTGACAAATGTGTGCAGGATAAACTGGATGGGGAGAGACCACAGGCAGGCCTTTTGCAATAGTCTAGGCTTTGAGAATTATGGACTTTAGTTATGTTAATAACAATGGAAAACAGAATTGCCATTTTGGATGTTGTGATGAAAATATTACCAAGACTTAGTAATTGGATGGCTTTCCTGAGGCATGGGGAGAAAGACAGAGAAACTGAGAGAGAGAGAGAGAGAGAGAGAGAGAGAGAGAGAGAGAGAGAGAGAGAGAGAGAGAGAGAGAGAGAGAGAGACAGAGAGAGAGACAGAGAGAGACAGAGAGACAGAGACAGAGAGACAGAGAGACAGAGAGACAGAGACAGGAGACAGAGACAGAGAGGGAGACAAAGGCAGAAACAGAACCAGAGAGGATATAAAGGAGGTTTATTAAGAGGTAGAAATGAACTGGGAAGTCCATCAATTTAGCCAAACAATTTTGTTGTTTTGATTCACCATTAGTTCATAAAACATATAGACTTAGACTGGTAATTTCTATACAGAATTACAGATTGGTAGTTTCAGATTCCCTGTTTTCCAGAATGGAAATGACTGAAATTATATTCTATCTTTCCATCAATCTCATTCTTCTTTGATTTGTGTAGACACAGTTTGCTTGAGGCACGAGCTTGGGGTAAGGGTTTTGATGAGGGAAGTTAAAATCATGTAGAAATCCTTTTTATTATCTCTAGCTGCTATATGGCACAAAAATGAAAATTTCATCCATATTGAATCAGAAAGCTTACAAAGATATTTTGAACTATGTACATATACTTAATTTTAATTAAAATCCTGATTAAAAAAAAGAAATTATCTTACCTAGAAATTGACTCCTAATTTGTCTAATAATAAGATTAAGTGAAGTAGACATTTACAATGCAAGTAAAAATCTTCCAGGGTCAATTTTAATTAAAGTTGCTTCCAAATCATTTTTTCTATAACAGACTGTCACGTTATTTGGTAGAGTGGTGTATCAGGATTCCTCATCTCTGTGTACTTTCTTTATTGCCCCTTTCTCTCATAGGACTGCTGCCTTGGAATTGCCATGAATTCATCAAGGGACTGTTGTTAGGAATAAGCTATTTCAAGGGCCAAAA
This sequence comes from Sminthopsis crassicaudata, assembly GCF_048593235.1. NCBI lineage: Eukaryota > Metazoa > Chordata > Mammalia > Dasyuromorphia > Dasyuridae > Sminthopsis > Sminthopsis crassicaudata. Next base: position 503,749,576 of record NC_133619.1, on the reverse strand, counting down.
AAATTGATGAAACTTCATGAAACAGGAAGAAAAGTTGTCCCATTATCTAAAAAATCTCTAATAATCAGGCATTCAAGGTCTACACAGTCTATGTCAAGGCATATCAAGTTAAAACTTCTTAGAAAGAAGATCAAAAAGGAATTTTCAAGAACAATTACTTTGCATGAAGCCAAAATGATTACACATCAGATCAAATCATTAAATGATTTTATTGAGCACCTACTATATAGAGAGTGGTAGAACATTATTGGGGCCTCTGAGAAGCATAAGACATAGTTCTCTCAAAGAATATACATACAATAGGGTTCAGGAAAAAATAAGCTTATTAAAGATTTAATAATATAAGATCTAGTTCATAGTTCAAAACAATAGAACACATAACAGTACATAGGAGCATATAGGATATTCTATTCAGAGCTGGAAGTAACCTTAGAGACCATTTAAATCAGTGAATCATTTCATAATTATTAAGCATCTACTGGGCCAAGCACATAGTAGGGGAAGAGAATACAGAAACAAAATTTCATAGTGCTTGCTCTGAAGGAGCTTACATTTTATTGAGGAATTGGAAAATATAAAATAAATATAAAGTGAAGGGGAGAGAAGTGGAGGAACTAGTGTATAAAGAATTGGAAAAGACTTCACATAGAAGATTGTGTTTGAATTGAGCCTTGAAGAAAACTAGAAATTTTGAAAGAAATGAGACTATAAATTCCAGATATAGAGGACTATTTTTACAAGTGTACAGAATCAAAAAATGAAATATCATATATGAGGAATAGTAAGAAACTAAATTTCTTGGACTGCACATTTCATGAAGAAGATTAGTATGTGATAAGACTAGAAACTTAGATTGAGTCTAGATTGTGATGATCTTTAACTGACAAAATGAGTTTTATAGTTACTTCAAAAGTAACAAGAAGCTAGATGGTGCAGTGGATAGAGTACCAGGCTTGAAGTCAGGCAGACTGGTCTTCCTCTGCTCAGAACTCTTACTCAGACACTTTTATAAGCTGTGTGACACTGGGCAAATTACTTAACCCTGTTTGCCTAAGTTTCTTCATCTGTAGAATGAGCTGGAGAAGGAAATGGCAAACGATTCCAGCAACTCTGCCAAGAAAATCCCAAATGAGGTCACAAAGAGCAGGACATATGGGAAGATCTCTGACCTACATGTCAGAGCAGGTGCATATATCCTTTGACTTGTGTAGCCCATGATACCTCTCTCAATTGGTTGCTGAACTATAACTTTATACCAAAAAGACTTTCCCATCTGTCAGACTCTTTTTCTTAATGGTCTGAAAGGATAAGGTCTGCTCTTTGGCTTTTTGAACTCTTTGAACTAGAGAGCATTAGTGAGGGATAAATTCTTTCCCACCTCCTCACCATGTAGGAAGCCAAGAATTTGTGGCCCTTAGGGAAGCACTGAAACAGGATTGCCACTCTGGTGTATCTTCTTATCTTTGCTATAGGACCTTTTTAGATGCCTTGAGGGCAAGAATTGATTCATATTTTTTATCTGTCACCCTCTCCCATTCCTAATTAGCACAATGTGCAGCACTTATTAAGGATTAGGAACTGGAAATGTGATTTCATTAATATAAAGAACCACTGCTGAGAAAACTAACTCCCCTAATAGAGATCGGCAACTTCTTGGCCATCTGAAATCTAGATAATCTCTTAGAATCTCAAGAGGTTAATTTACTTGTCCATTGCCAGTATTCCTCAAAGGAAAGACTTGAAAATCATCCTTGCTAGTTTCAAAATCAGCTTTCTGCACAATATGCTACGATGCCTTTCTGGTATAGAGTACATACTTCAAAACTAGCACAGCACTTACACTTTACAAAGAGTTTTACATATATCTTCACCACAATCCTAGGAGGCAGGTACTATTATTACTCCCATTTTACAGATAAAGAGAGGTTAAGGGACTTGACAGAGTCATAAAGCTAGGTTAGTGTTTGAGTCTGAATTTGAAGTCAGGTCTAGCTTACTATAGGTCAACACTCTTTCTGTTGTACCATCTAGCTAGCTGATTAGCGGGTAGGTTAAAATGAAATGATAAATTTCATTGAAATTTTTCTGAACAAAGAACTGATAGTATTAAAGTGGTGCTATAAATATATGTAAAGGAAACAAAAGTAACAAGTTATTTGATGATCTGAAGTCTCCTTCCTTTCCTGGTTCTAAGTAGGCCATGTTTATGGATAACTCAGCTTCCACAAAAAGCCAAAGTGACTTATATAATAGACTTTGAAGGATACAATGTGGTATCATTCTACAAAGTTTCTTTACACAGTCTGCCAGAGTACCTTAAACCCCACATTAAATTTGTTCCTTTAAGTTTTAGAGCTTTTCTGACATTCCAAGTCTCTCCATAAGAAGAAAAAAAAAAGAAAATGAAATTCCTTCATACCTTAAGTCATTTATCACCTAAATTCTTAGTAGCAGCTAAGTGGAGCAGTGGATAGAGTGCTGGTCCTGGAGTCAGGAAGATCAGAGTTCAAATCTAACCTCAACTACTTACTAATTATGGATAAATTATTTAACCTCTGTTTCCCTCAGTTTCCTCAATTGTATTAGTCGGGGATACATCATCAACTAGCGATTATAAAATCATCTACTTCTCAGCATTGTTGTAAGGATCAAATGAGAAAATATTTATAAAAAGTTTAGCACAGTACCCAGGATGTAGTAGGCACTATGTAAATGCTTATCCTTCTCCTAGAGATTATACTTAAACTTCATAATAAACTTTATCAAAAGAGAACACAAGATAAGAGCTTAGAGGTAGAAGTGGAGTCAAGCGGCAAGGTGATGCTGAAGAAATTGAGAAAACACCAAAAACAAAGAAACCAAAATGTTCAAACCCTTACCAACTCCATAATTTAGCTAATTTTATGCAGAATCAGTCTCTCCTTTTGAGAATTACACAATCTCTGGTACAATGAGTATTGTCAGTAATATAGTTTTTTAGCTGCTAGAGATGAAAGTGACAAGAGAGGGAATCTCCCTTGCTTGCAAAGAACATATTCTCCATCCCTCCTGCCTTTCCATCATCCACTGAAACACAGAATGGATAGGAAATGGAGTTTAAAAATACCTTGGAATTTTGATAATACATAATATATCCAAGCCAACAAATACCACATGAAAAGTGAGAAATAACCAATTTCATCATGTCATCCTATTAGCATGACTAAAAGTATGAATTTCTAAGGGGAGGAATGAATGGGGAAATCTAGCATTAGATATGCAAAGAAATGTCCACAGTTCAGTCTTAGTAAATATTCTTGTTTCTCTCTGCTGAATGATGAAAGTGTCATTGACAGAGCATTCTATATTCCCTTTGTGTCATTGTTCTTGTTGTTATTAACATATTATTATGCCTGGAGAATGGAAAAGGCTTATTTTAGGTAACATGCATTGATGTGAGACATACTAGTATTTCTTGATTTGTCAGTGAGTTTATGGTTCAGTTCCTCTCCTTCTGTATTCATCTAGTTGTTACATTTCTAAACAAATACTGGCTGTTTGTGAAAACACACCATACATATTTTACATGTGTGAGTGCCTTTAATTTGATATTCTTTGTCAGCTACTACATCCTTTATTCTATCTGCAAAAAGCTCTGTTGGAGAAATGAGAAATGGATCTCTGTGGTATGGCTCTCAGTGAACACAAACATTTGTGATCATTGGATAATGGGAAAAAACAAAGGCACTTGAAAACTAATCAACTTACTGGAATGACAAACCTAGTGTACCTTACAATTTATGGTGAGTTTAGAGTCTGAGAATCTGGCCTCCTTGATTTTTTTCAACAAAACACAGGATCTTTTAGTTCATCTCATTTTCACTGACTGTCCTCCATGACTGGAATGTTCTCCCTCTTCCTCTCCATCTCCTTGCTTCCCTGGAAACCTTCAGGTTTTAGCTAAAATCCTATATGCTACAGTTTTTCTGTCTTCCCTTGAGATTGTCTCCAATTCATCTGCAATGTAATTCCTTAAAACATAGGTGTTTCCATATTTATCCCCCAACTAGATTGTATAGCCTTTGAGGGAAACTATTTGTACATAAATTGGAAAATATAAAATAGATATGAAGTTATGGGGACAAGATTGGAGGAACTAGTGTATAAAAATTGGAAAATACTTCACAGAGAAAACTGTGTTTGAACTGAGGCTTACAGGAAAGCTAGGAATTCTGAAAGAGAGAAATGACAAGGTCATAAATTCTAGGTATGGGGGACTACTCTTACAATGGGACAGAGGCCAAAAAATGAAATAGCATGTATGAAGAACAACAAAAAATGAATGGCATGTAATAAGATTAGAAAGGCATATTGAGTCCAGATTGTGATGAACTTTAACTGACAAAATTAGTTTATATTTACTCTTAAAGTAGGTAGGGGCATCTGGATGGTGCAGAATCAAGTATGGAATCAGGAAGATTGGTATTCTTCTGCTCAAAACTCTTGCCCAGACACTTACAAGCTTTGTGACTCTAGGAAAATAAGTTAACCAGGCTTGCCTCAGTTCTTCATCTGTAGAATGAGCTAGAGAAGGAAATGGCAAACCACTCCAGCATCTTTCCCAAGAAAACCCCAAATGGGGTTACAAAAAGTAGGACATAAGGCGAGGCCTTCCCTGCCCCTTATATCAGGGCAGGTGCATATCTTCTTTGACTTGTTCCAGAGCCCATGATATGTTTCTCAATTGGCTGCTGAACTATAACTTTATCTTAAAGGGGCAAAATAATATTTGCAGCAGTCATTTTAAGTTTAAGCCCACTTGCCCTAAGGCCTGAGGTGATAGAGATGATAATGAGAATCCTGTACCCAGGGCTCAGGGTCAATATTTTTTCAATAAATATCCCTTTGTAAAAGCTAAATAATTTTAATCAAGGATATAAAGAAAACATCAATAAGTAAAAGGTATTGGGGCACTAGTCACTGGTGAAGATAGTGAAAGACTCACTGGATAAGTACTCAAGCTAATAGTTTTAAAAATTCCTAATGTCTCATAGGTACACCAAGAACTCTGAGTAGAGATAGAGCAATAGCTTGATTCTGGTTACACACACATTCATAGACACAAATATACAATCTGTGTATGTGTATATATATATATATATATATATATATATATATATATATATATATATATATACACACACAAATATATGTATGTATATAGGTATATATGCTTATATATTATGTATTATATATGTATATACACATGCATGTGTGTGCAAATATACAAACAAATATTTACATATATGCATATAAATACACACTCTGAATTCACTTCTTGGCAACTCTAGCTCCCCTTAAGATTTAGCTCAAGCCTCTACCTCCTACATGAGGCTTTTCCTGTCACAAAAACTTTCTCCATAACTCTCCTTGTTTTTATTTATCTAGATAAATCAAGATATTTTTCTTCAAAAGAAAAATATAAACTCACTAGCAGCAGGGTATCTTAAATATCTACCAAATTGCCTGGTCTAGTGAAGACAAATAACAAATATGCATTAATTTGAATTGAATGAAAAGTCTAGGAACTTTATGCCAGAACAATAAAGGAGAGTAGTTCACTTATATAAACTACATTAAAGATTTTTTATTGTGTCTATAATTATATTCTTTAAATTCTCTAATGATTCTTCTGGATATGAAATCATACTCCACTTTGAATCTCAATAGCTAGTCTATTCATGCAAACTTCAGGAAAAATATAGAGAGATAGATACTTAGACATATACATAGACATACAGAGAAAAAAAGATACATATACAGAGAAACAGAGGAAGGGGATAAATTTTGTATAAAATCTTATAGTGACTAGTCCTTATATGATTTTCTCTTTAGGTTGCAAGACTTTTAAAGGCATTTCATACGTTAGTGAACAACTTGTATTTATTGTAATTAGCATCCCTGTGAAAAATCTATTTTTCCTTTTGATGTGATTGCTATTTTCAATATGAAAATTTAAAGTTGGAGTCTTTCTAAATTCCACCTAAGCTGATGTTTCTTTGTCTAGTGGCTATATTAATTCGAGTGGTACTATATCACACTGAAATAGATCTGTCCTTCTAGAACTCAATTTAAGTCCTAAATCTATCACTAGAAATGGGACTTCAGCAAGACATTTCCCTTGCTGAGTCTGGTTCCATGTCTAAAATGAAGAGACTGAGCTTTATAAGCTCTCAGTCTCCTCCTTTTTCTAAATCTTTAGAACCTTCATTTAAGAAGAGTGCCCAGGCTAACTATTTCTTAATTTCCTGTACTTCAGAACTTCTCTTCCCACAGCAGCCTCTTTATCCTGGAAGAGTATTTCAGCCCTGAAACGAATATCTTGGAAGTATTGTCAACCTCTGAGTCCTCTCTCTCTTTCATTGGAGAGTAAAACTTCCATTTCATAGCGTCCATTTACGGAGAGTTCTTCAAGGCTGATGGGAGAGAGGTTCATCTTAAATTCCCCACTAGGCTATATTCACCTAGATTTCTCCATCAAGCTCCCATTCCAAGCATCTTCTCCATGTATTCCCCCTTCAACTTCTTCTTATGTGTTGTCTTCCCCATTAGAATGTAAATTACTTGAGAGTAGAGATTATCTCTTGTTTTGTAAATATCATTTAACTCACAACCTGTATGATACTAAAGTATATAGCTTCACTCTTTGACATTTTGGCCATTCTGAACCTTGCTCTTTATCTACAAGAAACATGATAACTATTCTCAGTTTCCTTTCATGGGTCCTAATTTCCCCCTTAAAACTAATTATCCTAAAAGTATTTTTGAATTGTTTTCCCTAAGAATCAATAAGTATTTATTCACAATCTACTACAGCAGGCACTAGAGGAAACAAAGAAAAACATCAAAAAATTCTTACCCTCAAGGAGCTTATATTCTATAACAAAATAATATGTGTACATATAATCATTTATAATTGGTAGACATAGCAAATATATTTGGAGGGAGGGAGGTAGATGTGACACTAGCAACTAAGGGATGAGAAAAAGCATAATTATACTATTTTATATGTATAATAGGAGTGTTAATAATATAAGTAAAATTAACTCATCCTATCCTTACTACTACAAATATTTTTGCTCCTTTTAGCATAAAGTTGTAAGCCAGCTGTGATATGTGATAATATTCCACAATGATTAAGTGAAAATAAGCAATCTCTTACAGAAAAAAAGGGATAATGATCTCATACAAATGGACAAAAAAGGAAAAACTTATGCAGAGGAAGCTACAAGTGGACAAGGCAGGTAATGCTAAAAACTTACTTCTATTGGGAATGGATTAAGAAGGAAAGAACTTATATATCTAGAAGGGTATAAATGTCTTCTAAATTCAGAAAAGAAAGAAACCAAAGGCATAAGTGGACAGTAGAGGAGAAAGAAGGAATTCTTGAAGGGTTAGGTAGGTTAAAGAATAGAAGGTCAAGATAGCAGGTAGAAATAAAGCAAAGATAGCTTAGAGTATGAATGGAATGAATATAAATGGAAACTGGAGGCAGATTAAAATTTTGAATTCAATAATATGCTGCTTTCAGGAAATGCTATAAAAATTAGAGATACACACATGCATAAAATAACATTTGAGTAGAATTTAAAAGTACATACAGATTTAAAGCTAAAATAGATTTAATCCAAACAGAAAAATAGGGAAGCTATCCTGCACTAGTCACATTATTCAATATTATTTTAGAGCATTTAAAATAACTACAAAGTATAAAATACCTGAGAGTATGCCTGCCAAAACAGACACAGGAATTATATGAATATAAACACAAAACAATTTTTATACAAATAAAGTTAGAATTAAATAACTGGAGTAATATACTAATATAATTTTAAGTGACAATTTTGCCTAACCAATCTATTTATGTAATGACATCCAAATTAAATTACTAAACAATTATCTTACTAAGTTAGAAAAAAAGTAATAAAGCTCCTCTAAAAAACAAAAGGTCAGAAATTTCAAAGAAACCAGGAGGAAGAGATGCAGATTCAGTAGTATCAGACCTTAAACCATTAATGTATAAAATGGATACTTTTGATTACTTTAAATTTAAAAATTCTCATATAAATAAGATCTGTGCAACCAAAGGAGAAGGAAAGTAGAAAATCAGGGGGAAAACTCAATCTCTCAAATAGAATGTGATTGGATTAGAATATTCCTATGGTGTAGAAAATGATGAACTTGTTGATTTAGAAAAACATGGAAGGACCTGGACTTGTAATGATACCCACCTTCAGAAAAATAGATGACCGTTGGAAATAAGCATAGTATGGTCTTATAAACACACACACACCACACATACACACACACACAAATATATATACATATATATATATATGCAAATACATGTTTATACTTAATTGTAGCCTCCTTTGGGGAGTACAGGGAGGAAGGGAAAAAAATAAAGTAAAAAATGTACGGTAGAGAGCAAAAAATAACCTATAAGGGAGAAAAGAAAAGCTGGAAATCTCTGAAAGCAAGGTGTAGTATTTATTATGTAGGTTTCTTGAAATGGAAATGAATTGCTTTATACTGAATCCTCTCTTATGTTATGCTGTTTTCATGACAATTATTTTTTTTTCTTTTCTTATTTGGTATTTAAAATAAAAATAAACTTTAAAATCCTAAAAAAGAATAATAATCAATCTCAAGGATAGATTGAATTTCAGTCAATCATTCATAAGCTTTGGACTAAGTATGAAAAGTCCTTAGAAGGGGATTGACTTTGTATAGAAAATACATTAGGAACATAATACCATTATGGAAAATATGTATAAAATACAAAGGTAATTAAAATCATGATTATTTGAAAAATTAAAATGAGCACGTAGCTCTAGCAAAAACAAAAGCAAAAACAAAAGACTCTAAAGAATTGCTTGGGGAAGGGGAATGATGGCCTTATACTAGATATTCTCTTTACCTCTTATCCAGTGGAGAATTATTTATGCTTCAAAATCTCCAAAAATTCTGAATTTTCCATCTTCCTTTAAGCCTCCAAGTATCCTCCCAAAAGGACAGCAGAAATTGGCATTAATGCCAGCATCAAAAACCACAGAGAGATTTTACAGATGCATAACTATATTAAAAGACTGGAAGAGGGGAACTTTTTGAGCATCCCTCAAAGCTAGAGAGGATTTCTAGCATTCAGCTGTGAGTACCCCTTTGTTATGTGTACTTTCCCATATATACTTGTGGGAAAGTGTGCAAATGACACTGGGGGAAAGGAATATTTTGTATCAATTGTTCTTACTATGTACCACCTTAGTAATTATCTCTTTCTAGAAGCTAATTAGCTCTGGCTGATTAGTGGATAATCAGCTCATAATAATGGTGGAAAGCACATTGATGGCTCAGATAAGTAGCTTTAGAAAAATAATCCCTCCAAGGTTTCCATGTTCTGGAGATTTTGATTGTCAGAGTGAGTGGGCATTGGGATAAGTACCTCAGTGCATGTATTACACATGTGCCCATATTGAAAACATATTTACTATTTTTTAATGTTACTGACATAGTCTTGAGAGATCTTTCTCCATTTGATTATTTTTAGGAGCAAATTAGGACAAAATTCCTGCGTATAATCCTGATTCTGTGTTCATATTCACTACCCTAAGAAATCTAATAAAATGACCAAACATGATTTCTTTTTACAAACCTCAGGCTACCTTTCCCTTCAGAAGCTATGTTTACTTAAATGTTGTATGTAAATGATCCTGTGCTTTATCAGTGTCAATAGCCTGCCTAACATGAAAATGATTCTCACATTTTGGGGGTTTCAGAATCCCTTCTCTCATGCATGCTCTTTATATATATATTTTTCATTTTATCTTCATATGCTCAGGCCTTAGCAGAATATTATATATTTAGTATAATCCATAAATAATTTTATTAAAAATTAATTTAAATTTTTATTTAATAAATTACAATTTAAATAATAAATTAAATAAAAATTAAGTAATAATATTTATTATTATTATTTTAATAAAGTTATTGGATGTTGGATTATTGATGCTTGTTGTTGTAGAACTTCAGAATTAGAAGGACCTCAAAAATCTAGTCCACATCACATCTGTATAAGTAGTCCATATCATGTACTGAAGTTTCTCTAGAACATATTCTAATCAAGATCAACCAGACTGGTTAAAGATCTCTACAACTTAGGATCCTAGAAGGAAGGGATTCCTTTTTCCCTCTCCCAGACTCTATTTCTAGAGTCATGAACTATGATTAAACTAAATCTGCCATTATTCCTGTGTGAGAATTCCTTCTCTCTGAACCATAGTCCCTACTACCACCACTCACCACCTCTTGAGACAACTCATTCTACTTATGTACAGTTCTAATTATTAATGAATTTTCCTTGTTTATGGAACTGTTTCCCAAGAACTTCAAAACTTTGCTCCTAATTCTGGCCTTTCAGTTCAAGTAGACAAATCTAAACTCAATTCCATATGACAACTCTTTAAAATGCTTGAAGACAGCTATTATCTACATGTCTACCTGAAGTCTTCCCTTATCCATGCTAAACATCTCAATTTCTTTCTACCAGTTAGTCTCCTAGGACTTGGTCTTGAGAGACTTCACCATCCAAATTGTTAATTATGTCATATACTGAGCATATTTTTATGAAGTATCAAGGAGTCATTCATCTTAGTTTCCTAAAAGGGAACTGGTTCTAATAATACAGTTTCCAAATTTTGGAATGTAGAAAAATATTCATTTTGTAAAAATGTAAAAGTTTTTTTTGAAAAGCAAAACATTACTTGCTAGTTTAAGTTTTTGAGGGAAAAACAAATCATGTCACATAAGCATCACTGTTTATATAGCATGCTAATAATTATGCAATTATTGAATGAATAATATTTTCTATTAGAAAAATACATGGTAGAAGATAATGATTTAAGCATCTAGTCACTGATGAATATTATACTGAATCAGAATATTAAAGATTAAATACCTAGGTGATATAGTCAATTTACAAAAGGGTCTGGGGTCAGTTATATCTGAGTTCAAATCCTTCCTCAAAATTTCAAAATACGTACCATAGGCAAATCACTTAACCTCTGTCTGCCTCAACTTCTTGAACTATAATTGAGGATTTCAGCATCTCCCTCACAGGATTTGCTGGAGATTGAGATAATATGTTAAGTACTTTGTAAACTTTAAAACATTATATAAATGCTAGCTATTATTATTTAGTATCAGAAGACCTGAGTTCAAAGCCAAAATCTGCTACCTATTTATATATACAAAATATATGTAAGGATTATTTTATTTATAAATTCTATGTTCCTGTTAATACAATTGCTTGTCATTATTGTTGTACTGTTAAAATGTAGTAATAATAGTTTCTTTGTCTCTTGAAATCTCTACCTAGAAATTCGAGATTCAGCTTAAGTGCCACCTCCTATATGTCTTTCCTTGATTCCTTCTCCCCCCTAATGATTGGCAATCTACCTCCTCAACACACACCCTAAAATTGCTTTTATTTCATTTTATATATATTTTACTCACTTATTTGTGACTATTGTGTATTCCATAAACAGAGTATAAGATGATTGTTGTGTTGAGCAGTGGGGGCTTTTGAGGACAAGACTTTTCTTTTTATAATTTTCTATCTGTATTCCCAATGCTTAGAACATTGTAGATGCTTAATAAGTATTTGTTGGATTAATTTAGTTGGGTCGGATTTATTTTGCAAACCAAAAAAACTGTTTCATCCCTCTTACATTTACAACATGATAATTATAGAAAGTAACCTTATAATAATATTTTATCTTGTAGTTTATAGGTTACTCTTTGGACTTAATATCATATTCTGAATTTTTACTATTTGGAAATCAAAGATCAGGGTGCTGTAGAGAAGCAATTTGTGTGATTTGAGGACTTTAGAATGTATCAGATAAAAAAAGAGAGATTTATATTGCTCACTGGCTAAAATGGAAAAGTAGAAGAAGGAGAATCTGAACATTTTAAGGAAATAATATAAAAACAGGAAAGGTCTGTTTGTACTACTATTAAATACTAATGTAAGTTATTGGCTAAAGCACTTGTATGCAAAATAGGAAAAAATCATAAAACAATATTAGAAGCAATTAGATAGAAGAAAGTTGGCATCATATCACATGGCAGGTATTCTGGATCACACAAGTGTCAAAAGGGAGTAATGTTTTTTAAAAATAGCTTTTATGACTAAGAGAGTTAGATTAGTTATTCTAATGATGGATCAAGAGAAGAGAAAGAGATAGGTCATTCTGGTATTGTTAAGTTAGAATAGGAAGCTATTTCTGAAAACAAAAGCACTTATTGATGCTTTTATGTGAACTGTATAATTATCAAGAGTATTCATTTTACCTCTCTAGGACTCAATTCTCTCATCTGTAAAAGAAGAAGGTTTTCATTAAATGATCTCCAAATTTTACCCATTGACAGTACACTTAAAGTCATAAGCCCTACTCTAGCACTTATTACCTATGTGACCTTGGATAGGTAACATCCCAATTCCAGTCATCATTTTAGAGTATTGGATTAAATGGCCAGTATTCCACTGTTCATTCCAAATCCAAATCTAGTAGTATAATTACTAATATACATATTGTACCTTCTCCAAGATAAAACATAAGTTCTTTGGGACAGATTTTTATTCTTTTTTTCTCTGTGTTTCCCCTAAGTACTTAACTATTAATAAATATCCCCCATGGATCACTTCTTATCATGGCAAAGGGGCTTACATAGCTCAATGAAACTATGATCCATTCCATGAAGGACTACCCAAGATGAATAAGTTATAATGGAGAGTTCTGACAAAAGGTGATGCAAAATTTATTGCAATAATGATGCAAAATGAGGCAAGTCTTCACTTATTGGGGAGTAACAGATCATCTTACTTGTCTCCTGCAGAATCTACATGCAGGCCAACAAGCCAGAATAAGATTAAAAATGGACTATTCCAAGGCTATATATTATCAGTTTATTCGTTTAATTTATATGTAAAGCACATGAAGCTGGATGGCAGACTGAACAAATTAAAAATCAGAAGTAAGGTTGCATGAAGAAAAAGCCATCTCAGACACATAGGTGATAGATAATACTCTGATAGCAGACAGAAAAGAAAAATTAAGAAACCCCTTGGTAAGAATGAAAGAAAATAAAATTAGTTTGAAGCTTGACATAAAAAACACTAAAAAAAAACTAAACAAAACACTTGACAAAAAAATTTTTTTGGTACTGGTCCCACAACTTTTTGGCAAATATTGGAAGAAGAAGTATAAGATTTTATATTCTTGAACTCAGAGAGTACTAGAGATAGTGATTGCAGCCATGAAATTAATTTGCTTGCCCCTTGGAAGGGTAGCTATATCAAATTTGGATAACATACTAAAAAAGCAGAGACATTTATTATTTTGCCAACAAAGGTTCATATGGTCAAAGCTATGATTTTTCCGGTAGCAACATATAGTTGTGAAAGTTGGACAATAAGGAAAACTGAGCACCACAGAATCAATCTTTCAAATTGTGTGGAGAAGACTTTTGAGAGCCCCTTCGACAGCAAAGAGATCAAATAAGTCAAAACTTAAAGAAATTAATTCAAGCTATTCACTAGGTCAAATACTGAAGCTGAAGTTTAAATACTTTGATTCACATAGTGAAAAAATAAGAAAGACTGGTTTTGGAAAGTTGAAAGCAAAAAAAAAAAAAAAAAAAAAAAACCGGGGAGGGACTGACAGAAAATGATATGGATTGATACTATCATAGAAACAACAAGCATGAATTTGGACAGATTTCAAGAAATGGTGGCAGATAGAAGGGCCTGGCATGAGGTCACCAAAAGTTGGACAGTACTGAATGACTAAAAAACAACAATAAATTAATAAATGTTGGCTGAATTATTGATTATCTGGCTCTCTGTAAAACACTTGGGTCTTTCATGACATTAAATTCTAGCTAATTTTTGAATGAAGGCAATATTCCATTTTCAGGAAAGTAAACCAATACATACAGACACAGGAAACACTTTTTTTATAAGCTCCCCTTGGCCAGACATTTTGAGGAAATGTGCTTTTGAAACAAGTCTATTTTATTTGCACTGAAGAAAAGTTTCCAGCTGATCCATTTGATTATTCTCATAGAAAAAAAAATGTGCCATAGCTTCAGACTTTTGCCAGTAGCTACTGGGTATTTCAAATTCTGACAGCAAGTTTCAATTCTCTATATGGGATAAAGGAGGAAGTAAAGAGAGACTGTCATAAAAGTGATTGGACCTGAAAAGAGCCAGAACAAAGACAGGAACAAAGGTAAAAGAATTACTAGCATGTCCTACATTCTCTGGCTCTTTTTTCAAGAATAATCCCTGTGGCAAAGCAGATAGTGTGTCCATATAGAATATTTTAATAAAGTTTATGTGCAATTTGCATGCTGATAGGTTGTTTGGAAGTATAGCTAGAAATATGACCACTTATGCTCTTAGTGGGCATTAGTAATTTGGGAGCTTAGATTATTTTGTTATTGTTCATAGGATTTTGAGTTGAAAAGTATCTTAGAAATTGTATCATCTAATTGTCTTAGAAGATTAATTCCAGGAACCTGAGGCTCATAAAGGCCCAAGATCACAGAGCTAATACATATTTGCAGTTTTGAACTCAGATCTCTTGATTCTAAGTGCTGTAATCTTACCACTATAAAAGACTTAAAGGAAACCTTAGAGATAATTTAGTTCAATTTTCCACATTTTACAAATGTACAAAAAAAAAAAATATGACAGATCTACAGAACCAAATAAGCAATTTGCCTGAGATTATAATGACAGTAAGTAGGAGCTGTGATTTGAACCTAGAACTATATGATTCCCAAACCAGAACACTTTCCATTATAATACTTTTACTGTGGTGTTTTGGGCCATATTTATAAAAAGGAAAAATTAAGAATTAGGTAATTGCATCTGAGTGTGAGCAGCATGAATAGATTTTATAATGTTACTAGAAGATGAGAAATGTTAATGAACTGTGAAGTTATGAAAGACATCCATTTAAAGCTGAGCTATCCACACATAAGCCCATTTCAAGGTTACATGACAATTTGGCAGATATTATAGAGACACTTATGTACCTGAAATAAGAGTAGGGTGACAAAGCAATGCAGAAATACTAGGTTGGTCTGTGCTTTGTCATTGGGAAAAGTTTTATCTAACATTACGGTAAACCAAATTATTTGAACACTTTCTCTGTTAAATTACATGCTAAATATTCTACAGATATTATTCTCATTGTAATTCAAATAATGTTATAAATTTGAGCAAAATTCAAATCAAAAATATTTTTTCTTTTTTTTTCCCCCCCTGAGGCGTGGGTCAAGTGACTTGCCCAGGGTCACACAGCTAGGACGTGTTAAGTGTCTGAGATCAAATTTGAACTCGGGTCCTCCTGAATTCAAGGCTGGTGCTCTATCCACTGCGCCACCTAGCTGCCCCCCAAAATATTTTTTCTAATACCCTCTGCATATAAAATTTATAATAAAAATTTTCCATCATACAAAATATATTACTTATATGGCAGAAAGAAAAGTTGAACACATCATGTAATGAGAATGAGGGATAACAGATGTATATCTCACATGCCTCATTGGTTTCTACCTGTTGTTAAGGAATTGAAAGGAAGCCCCTCCCCCTTTCAATACACATACTTCTGGTGTCTCACTGTTGAGGGGATACATGAGATTATGGACAAGAGTCACAAACGGATTATAATCATTAATGAATTGCAACTTTTGTCAAAGGAGAAAACAAAGAGATTTCAGATCTGTTGAGGTATATAAACACATTGAAATCTCTATGCTAGATGTTAAAGATACAAAGGTGACAAAAATAAGTCTCTGCTATCGAAGAGTTTATAATGTAAGAGTTGGAATAAAGCACACCCATAAATCATTATAACAAAAGTTAAAATATTATGAAATGAATAAATGAGATGTTGAGTAGTAGAACGAGAGATTTGAAGAGGAAGGAAGTGATATCTTTTTGGGTTTTTTAGCTTAGAATGGATAAATGAGATCCAATATAAGGTTTTATATTTCAGAGGATTTTTTCATGGATGGTCAGTTACTCTAGATGCCCATATTTGCACATAACATTGTGATGGTCACTTTAATTCTGAAATATTATGTAGCCTGATTTGAAAAAAAAAAAAAATCAGTAACCATCAAAAGAATTGAATCCCATTATAACATTTTACATATCCTGTATTGAGTAATTTCATTCATTTAAATACAAAAAAAAAGTATTAAACAACTACTATGTGCAAAATATCATCCACATAGGAAAGACCAGGTAGATGATGATTTTTATATGCATTAAGATATAAACTTTATAGAATTTGTTCATTAGTAAATATATTTGTGAGATATATATGTGTGTATACATATGTTTGTTTATATTTTAATATTAAATACACATATGCACATATATATATAATAGATGCATATATGCATATACATATATAATAAATATTTAGGACAGACAGTACAGATAGACAAAATTGGATTTAAAGGTGACTAGGAAAAAAATAGGCTGTATTTATCTTGACTATTACAAAGCCCTTTACATGACTCCAAGCTTCGCATGGAAACAAAAGATTTATTCTTTTCATCTCAACATTTGCCAATGTTGCTGTAGAAGAGTGAGATATAGAACATGACAGTCATCAAAGAATAGAAAATGAATACTACAAAAAAAGGGTAATGAATAGGTACATGATGGGTATGAGCAGGTTTCAGCATATGGCCATGAAAGAATTCAAAGGAAAATAAGAGTAAAAGATGTCACTGATGAAATCTATGATAAGAAGAGAACATGGATTGGTCACATGGTAAGACCAAAGGATTAGTTAGAGACAAGACAGCCTCAATGCTTTACTAGTACCTTTCTTGACACAAAGAAAAGGTAAATCCTTTCTTGTGTTTGTGAAATGTAGTAAAATTATGGACAAAATTTGCACAAGAAGGGTAGGCTTAAATATAAATAATGATCTGTATTATTAGAGGGAACTCTCAAATCAATGAGATTAAAAGATCCATTGGAGTGGTTTAGTACCCATTATCAATAGCAGTTAGCACAAAGAAAGTAGGCATTAATAAATTAGTGTTAAATTGAAATGAAATTAAAATTTACCTAATAATATATGTAAAAAGCAACAATTGTAATTATAGTAGTTATAATAGCAGGCCTCTATGTAGTGTTATAGATATATTCTTTCATATAATTTCTTCATTCTATGAGCACTTATTTAGCACCTGCTATCTGTAAAATACCTATTAGGGTTAGTAATACAAAAATAAAAATGAAACTATTCCTATCTTCAATGATCTTGTATTTTAGTGACCGTAGAAAGAAAAGATATGGCAAAACAGTTAGCCAGGCACAACTTCACCTACTCCTATCCCTGTCGTTTCCCACCTCATATGGCTTACATCAGTGTTCATTGTTTGTTCTATTCTTCTCAATAGGGAACTTACCTTCACTTCAAATTGCCCTGAAACAAATATACTTTTGTCTATAGACTAGGATTTTCCCCCCCTTCAATAAGAGAAGTAAAGGAAGTACCCAATATGAAGCATAAATCACATACGAAACAAGTATTTTTATTTCTGTACAAAAAGGAAATGTTAAGTAATAAATAAGAAAAGAATGATTATAACACAATCCAGTAATTTCTCACTATTCATTTAATCAATTAAGATATTAATATACAAGCCTCATTAAACTATTTACAACTTCTTTGAGAGAACTACTAAATAGTCATTTTATATTTTACTTTCAGTGAGCATAGACTGATCAAAATTGTTGGATCTCTCTTTCCAATGAGTTTTCTCTCCTTCTCTCCCTCCCTCCCTCTATCCTATTTTCCACCTTCTCTACAACATTTTCTTCTGTCTCTTTGTTTCTGTTGTAGTTGACTGCCATATCTTTCATGATAGTCACAATCCTGTTATTTAGATGCTAAAAATTAAAAGATTTTAGCTGTTTTTTTAGGTCTGACAAAACACTATCAAAGGAAAGAAGACACAATCAGAAGACCTAAGCTCAAGCTTAGCCTTATTGGATTTTGGACTGAGTATGCCCCAAGAGGTAAATCAAGGGAAGTTATATGTGTGTATTGCATGTGTAGAGAAAGATAGATAGATAGATAAATAGATAGATAGATAGATAGATAGATAGATAGATAGATAGATAGATAGATAAAGATAGATAGATAGATATTTGTGTTTAGATATAGAACAGAAAAGACCTTGTGTTTATATACAAGGAACTAAGTTGGAAGGAACCATGGAGGCCATGTAATTCAATTGACTCATTTTGTAAATTAGGAAACTAAGGCCTAGATAAGTTAAATGATTTTTGCAAGGTAATGAACAGTAGAGTAAAATTTTGAAATCATCTTATGGGATTCAGTTCAGCATTCTTTTCATTATACCATACTAACCTTGAAGAGGACTAATGATACAAAGAGGTAAAATTGAGGAGGAAAAACATTTTAGATAGATAATTTATAGAAGATTAAACTATAAAAACAGAGAAAATAATTGGAATTTAATGTAAAGAGAACAAGAAGGCCAGCGTGACTGAAATGTAGACTATGTAAGGGAGAATAATGTGCTTACAAAACTAAATAATAAACT
This sequence comes from Sminthopsis crassicaudata, assembly GCF_048593235.1. Taxonomy (NCBI): domain Eukaryota; kingdom Metazoa; phylum Chordata; class Mammalia; order Dasyuromorphia; family Dasyuridae; genus Sminthopsis; species Sminthopsis crassicaudata. The sequence continues at coordinate 503,730,871 of NC_133619.1, read as the reverse complement.
GATTAAGAGTGTGAAAAAAGAGTATTTTGTCCCAGAAGCAATAAGAAGCCACTGAAAACTCTTGAACAGAGGAATAACATGGTCATATCTATCTTTAGAAAAACAATTTTGGAAGGGGAGAGCCAAGATTGCATAAAGGACACATATTTCTTTCTCACCTTCTCCAATGACCCTTAAGTAATTAGTAAATTGAGCCTCTGAATTAGTTCAAGACTGGCAGAATTCACAACTATTGGGAGAACAGCAAATTGCCAGCAGAAGATAATTTTGCAGATTGCCAGAAAAGATCTTTTTTTGGGGGGGGCACTGAGGGAGATGGCTAGACGCAGGACACCAGACCCGGAGTGGTCTCCATGGGGCAGTACAGACTCTGAGTAGTGGAGAATAAAGGGGAGGAATCTACACCAGTATTGGCCATTCTCACCTAGTTGCAAGCCAATACATCAGCAAAGAAGTTATAAAACATCCAACACAACCACAAAAGGTAAATAGTGAACCCCAAAGGATCTGGTGTCTCATGGGACCTGGCCACACCTATTTAGCACCAGAATGAGTCAGCATGATCCCAGCTCATTTGCTGCAGATTTGCTGTGACTTGTAGAGGAAGCTTGGAAAACCTCCCTTTCCCCCACTTAAAAAAAAAAAAAAAAAAAAATTAAAAAAAAAAACAAAGAGAACTCTAACTATGGATAGTTTCTGTGGTGAAAGAGAAGAACAGATTTCAAACCCTGAGGAGACTAAAAGCAGATCGTCTCCAGATGAAGCCCCCAAAAATGTTATAACGAGATCCTCATCACACAAGGCTCTCCTAGAAGAAATTTAAAAGAATGACAAAAGAGAGCTAGAAGAAAAATGGGGAAAGGAAAAGAACTTTGCAAGAGGGTTTGGAAAAGACATATAACTCATTAAAAAATACATTTGATAAAATGGAAAAAAAAGAAAACAACTCCCTGAAAAACAGAATTTGTAAAATGGAAAAGGTAAATAACTCCCAGGAAAACAGAAATTGTAAATTGGAAAAGGTAAATAACTCCCAGGAAAACAGAATTTGTGAAGTGGAAAAAGAAAATAACTCCTTAAAAAAACACAATTTATGAAATGAAAAAAAAATGCATACAACAATTCAACTCATTTCAAAACTCAAGTTGACAAATAAAAAAGAAGTAAAAAAAAGTAAATGAAGAAAATAATTCACTAAAAGTCAGAATTGAACAAATGGAAATGAATGACTCAATGAAACATCAAGAATCAGTCAAGCAAAACCAAAAAAAAAAAAAAAATAGAAAAAAATATAAAATACTATTTGGGAAAACAACTAACCTGAAAAATAGATCTAAGATAGACAATCTAAGGATTATTGGACTTCCTGAAAACTATTCTGAAAAAAAAAAAGAACCTAGACATTATTTTTCAGGATATCAGCAAAGAAAACTGCCTTGATGTCATAGAATAAGAAGTTAAAAAAGCCATTGAAAGAATTCACCAAACACCTCCCGAAAGAGAACCCCAAATTAAAACTCCAAGGAATATCATGGCTAAATTTCAGAATTATTACACCAAGGAAAAAAAATATTACAAGCAGCTAGAAAAAAAATTCAAATACCAAAGAGCCATAATATGATCACTCAGAATTTAGCAGCTTCTACCTTAAAGGATGGAAGGGCCTGGAATCTGATATTCAGAAAGGCAAAGGAACTTGGAATACAGCTAAGAATAAACTACCTTGCTAAACTGAGCATTTTCTTCCAGGGAAGAAGATGGGCATTCAATGAAACAGGTGAATTCCATTTATTTCTGATAAAAAGAGCAGAGCTAAACAAAAAAATTAACCTCCAAATATAGGACTCAAGAGAAGCATAAAAAGATAAAAAGAAAAGAACTCTTGAGAACTGTATTTCTGTTGTGGGTATACATATAAAGATTACATATATAATTTGATTTTACTGTTATAATATAAAAAAGAAACTACAGATAGAAGGGGATTGTAACAGAAAAAGGGAAAAGTGGAGTTAAAAGGAAGGAAATTACATCTCACAAAGAGGCAAAGGAAACCTATTAAATTTAAAGGAAAGAAGAGGGGATGAACATTGTGTGAATCTTACTCTCATCAGATTTGGCTTAAAGAGAAAGTATTAGACATATTTGGTTTACAGAGAAACTTCTCTCACCTTATTGAAAAGTGTGAGGGGAAAGTTAAAAAAAGAAAGGGTAGGCTAAATAGAAAGGAAAACAGAAATAATAGGGGGAAAGGTATGAGAAAGGGGGAAGGAGTGTAAAGGGGGAGGGATTCTAAAGGGGAAGGACTGTTTGAGGCAAGTGGTACTTATAAGTTAAATACAGGGGAGGAGGGAAAGAGGAAAAGGAAAGAAAAAAGTATAATCTGGGGATAAGAAAAGGGCAGAAAATACAGAATTAGTAGTTTTCACTGTAAATGTGAATGATATAAACTCTCCCATAAAGCAAAGGCAGATAGCACTCTGAATTAAAAGCCAGAATCCTACAACATGTTGTTTACAAGAAACACATTTAAAGCAGAATGATATATACAGATTAAAGGTAAAAGGTTGCAGCAGAATCTATTATGCTTCAGGTGAAGTAAAAACAAGTAGGGGTACCCTACTCTGATCTCAGATCAAGCAAAAATTGATCTAATTAAAAGAGAAAAGGAAGGAAATTATATCTTGCAAAAAAGCAGAAATAGTAAATGCAATTTTTTTCAGATCACAATGCAATTAAAATTACATTCAAGAAAAAAACAAGGAAAATAGAACAAAAAGTAATGGGAAACTAAACAATCTCATCCTAAAGAATGAATGGATGAAACAGCAAATCATAGAAACAATTAATAATTTCATCCAAGAGAATACAATAATGAGACAACATACCAAAATTTGTGGGATGCAGCCAAAGTAGTAAGAAGGGGAAATTTTATATCTCTAGATGCTTACTTGCATAAAATAGAGAAAGAAAAGATCAATGAATTGGGTTTGCAACTAAAATAGTTAGTAAAAGAGCAAATTTTAAATCCCCAATCAAATAGCAAACTTGAAATTCTAAAAATAAAAGGAGAGATTAATAAAATTAATAATAAAAAGCTACTGAATTAATAAATAAAACTAAGAGTTAGTTTTATGAAAAAAAAACAACAAAATAAATAAACCTTTAGTAAATTTGATTAGAAAAAAAAAGAGGAAAATCATATTGCTAGTCTTAAAAATGAAAAGGGAGAACTCCCCGCCAATGAAGAAGAAATTAGGGCAATAATTAGAAGTTACTTTGACTAACTTTATGCCAATAAATTTGATAACCTAAGTGAAATGGAGGAATACCTACAAAAATATAGATTGCCCAGATTAACAGAGGAGGAAGTAATTGCTTAAATAGTCCTATTTCAGAAAAAAAAAAATAAAACGAGCTATTAATCAACTCCCTAAGAAAAAATCTCCAAGACCAGATGGATTTACATGTGAATTCTACCAAACATTTAAAGAACAAATAATTCCAAAACTATATAAACTATTTGAAAAAATGGGGAATGAAGGATTCCTACCAAATTCCTTTCATGATACAGACATGGTAGTGATACCTAAACCAGGTAGGATGAAAACAATGAAGGAAAATTATAAACCAATTTCCCTAATGAATATTGATGCAAAAATCATAAATAAAATTTTAGCAAAGACATTACAGAAAATCATCCCCAGGATAACATAACATGACCAAGTAGGATTTATACCAGGAATGCAGGGCTGGTTCAATATTAGGAAAACTATTAGCATAATTGACTATATCAATAACCAAATTAACAAAAACCATATGATCATCTCAAGAGATGAAGAAAAAGCATTTGATAAAATCCAACACCCATTCCTATTAAAAATACTTAGAGAGTATAGGAATAAACAGACTTTTCCTTAAAATAGTCAGTAGCATCTATTTAAAACCATCAGTAAGCATCATATGTAATGTGAATAAACTAGAACCATCCCCAGTAAGATCAGGGGTAAAACAAGGTTGCCCACTATCACCATTACTATTCAATATTGTATTAGAAATGCTAACTTCAACAATAAGACAGAAAAAGAGATTAAAGGTATTAGAGTAGATAATAAGAAAACCAAATTATCACTCTTTGCAGATGATATAATGGTATACTTAGAGAACCCCAAAGATTGTCCTAAAAAGCTATTAAAAATAATCGATAATTTTAGCAAAGTTGCAGGATACAAAATAAATACACATAAATCATCAGCATTTTTATACATCACTAACAAAATTCAACAGCATGAAATACAAAGAAAAATTCCATTTAAAATAATCATCAATAGTATAAAATATTTGGGATCTGTCTGCCAAGGGAAAGTCAGGAATTATGTGAGCAAAACTACAAAACAGTTTCTACACAAATAAAGTCAGATCTAAACAATTGGAAAAGTATAAAATGCTTTTGAAAAGGTCAAGCAAATATAATAAAGAGGACAATATCACCTAAACTAATTTATTTATTTAATGCTATACCAATCAAACTCCCAAGAAACTATTTTATTGACTTAGAAAAAATAACAGCAAAATTCATCTGAAAGAACAAAAGGTCAAGAATTTCAAGGGAACTGATGGAAAAAAAATTCAAATGAAGGTGGTCTAAAAGTACCAGCTCTAAAACTATATTATAAAGTAGCTGTCATCAAAACCATTTTGAACTGGCTAAGAAATAGACTAGTTCAGTGGTCCTAAAACTTTTTAAATAGGGGGCCAGTTCACTGTCCCTCAGACTGTGGGAGGGTCAGACTATAGTAAAAACAAAAACTTACACTCTGTCTCCGCCCCTCAGCCCATTTGCCATAACCCCAGCAGGTCACATAAACGTCCTCAACTTTACCTACTATGATCTTACTACCAAACAGTCAGCAAGCACCCATGGTGAGGAGAGCCATCATCCAAATATATGCTAATAGAGCCATTGTCTCACATCAGATAGGTAGCCTTAAGTGCTCTCTTGTCTGATTCAGAGTTTCATCCCTCTGTAGACAAACCCAAAGACCCCAGCTTTGGGGATAAGAATTCACTATTTGACAAAAACTGCTGGGAAAATTGGAAACTAGAATGGTAGAAACTAGGCATTGACCCACACTTAACACCATATACCAAGATAAATTCAAAATGGGTTCATGATCTAAACATAAAAAATGAGATCATAAATAAATTAGAAGAACTCTCAGACCTATGGAGGAAGAAGGAATTTGTGACCAAAGAAGAACTAGAGATCATTATTGATCACAAAATAGATAATTTTGATTATATTAAGTTAAAAAAAATTTTGTACAAACAAAACTAATGCAGACAAGATAAGAAGGAAACAAACTGGGAAAACATTTTTACATTCAAAGGTTTTGATAAAGGACTCATTTCCAAAATATTTCCAAAATAGAGAATTGACTCAAATTTATAAGAAATCAAGCCATTCTCCAATTGATAAATGGTCAAAAGATTGAACAGATAATTTTCAAATGAAGAAATGGAAACTATTTCTAGTTTTATGAAAAGGTGCTCCAAATCACTATTGATCAGAGAAATGCAAACTAAGACCATTCTGAGATACCACTACACACCTCTCAGATTGGCTAAGACAACAGGAAAAGATAATAACAAATATTGGAGGGGATGTGGGAAAACTGGGACACTGATACATTGTTGGTGGAACTGTGAACGAATCCAACCATTCTGGAGAGCAATTTGGAACTGTGCTCAAAAAGTTATCAAACTGTGCATATCCTTTGATCCAGAAGTGTTTCTATTGGGCTTACATCCCAAAGAGATCTTAAAGGAGGGAAAGGGACCTACATGTGCAAAAATGTTTGTGGCAGCCCTTTTTGTAGTGGCTAGAAACTGGAAACTGAAGAATAGCTGAATAAATTATGGTATGTGAGTGTTATGGAATATTATTTTTCTATAAGAAATGACCAACAGGATGATTTCAGAGAGGTCTGGAGAGACTTACATGAACATCACATAGCTAAGTGAAATTGAGCAGAACCAGGAAATCATTATACAGGGTAACAATAAGATGATCAATTCTGATGGATGTGGCTCTCTTCAACAATTCAACAATTCAAACCAGTTCCAATTGTTCGGTAATAAACAATTACTGAACTACACCCAGAGAGAGGACAATAGGAACTGAATGTGAACTACAACATAGCATTTTTACTTTTTCTGTTATTGTTTGCTTGCATTTTTGTTCTCCTTATAGGTTTTTTTTCTTTCTAGATCTGATATTTCTTGTGCAGCAAGATAACTGTATAAATATGTATACATATATTGGATTTAACATATATTTTAATATATTTAGCATGTATTGGGGAGAGGATGGGGGAAAGGAGGGGAAATTTTGGAACAGAAGGTTTTGCAAGAGTCAATGTTGAAAAAATTACCCATGCATATGTTTTGTAAATAAAACAATTATAATAAAATAAGATTATAATAAAAGGATTATAATAATAAAAAAGAAAAACAATTTTGCAGATGCAGATAAAATAGATTAAAGAACAAAGAAATTAAAAGCACTAAGAGTTCTTTTTGTTAAGTTGGAGAAATAATATGTGACCTAACAGGATAGATCCCAAAAGAATTCAGGAAATATTCATATTAAGAAATTATTGTTAACATTTCCCAGGTTGTTTTTCATTAAAAATTCTGGAAGTATACAAGAAAAACTATTACTACCTCTGATTTTTAGAGCTCCCAATTATCTTCTTTCTTTTGAATATTGCATGTTCCTAAAATGTTTAGATATTAAAAAATGGTAAATATTATAAAGCAAGATTTCAAAATTATTATGTGAAAACTATAAGATCATGGGAAACATTGCACTAATCATTGTGCTACTGTCAAAAGAGCAGCATTCAACATTTCAGAGAGGAGGGGTGTGTGTGTGTGTGTGTGTGTGTGTGTGTGTGTGTGTGTGGGTGTACTTAACACGTCTTATTTTTAAAAATCTGGTTTTCTTTTCTGGTTCCACTTAGAGTAAGTATTTTCAAGATTGTTTCTATTAAAGTGTAGTTCCCTTCTGAGGGCTGAGCAATTGTTTTCTGCTTTTTCTTTGATTTCCTTTTTTTCCCTTTTTACTAGATTCACCCCCCTTTCTTCCAGTTTACAGGTTAAAGAATTATTTTTGTGAAGTAATATATTGCGAATAACAAATAAGGAATAATGCTTAAAAACACTTTAAAAATGTTTTGGACCTGATTATTACTATTATTGTGTGATTGACTATTGAAATGTGAGGTAATTTTATTAAAAGGATCTTACTAAAAAGAGATCAAATTCTTCTTACATTTCTTCTAATGGGAAAATACTATGTATAAGTTGTAACTTAACTTGGCTCATAGAAACTAGATATGGAAAAGCTCTATTAGTCTCCTATTTGCCTCAGCTGCCAGGGCACAATTGTTCCCCAGAGTATACATTTTAATACTGTTTCCAGGCCATGTTTGAATAACTTAAATTTTTTTTCATACTTCCCTTGGGAGAATATTCTATAATATGATTTCACTATTAGAAAAATTTTCCCTGAAACCACATTTAATTTTTTTCTGTTTTCCTGACATTGTTCTTACAATCATTTAACAACATAAAGGATTTTTTCTCTCTTTACTGATTATCTTGTGATCAACCAGTGAACATTTTGTCTTTAATCTTTTCCTATAAATTAATTCATATTTTCTCAATTATTTAAGGCAACAGAAAAAAAAGTATTTAGAATTTATTACACATAATCAGAGACTGACAGTCATGTTTCTTAAAATTTCTTCTTAAATTTTGTTTCTGAATCTGGGTAAATTTGCAACCTATTTAATATACTATATGTATAAATGTAATGGAATAAACTCTATTGCAGCCTTCTCAGAATACTGTTTTTGAAGACAATGCTGCAGGACTAGAATATAGATGAAATTGTTAGAGCCATTCCTTCTCATGCTTCCAGTTATAAATTCCCTTGGGCAGAATATAAGGTAGACCCACTTTATAACTGAATTCTATACAATAGCGAGTTGTGTTACAACAATATTCCTCTATAACCTTCAACATGAATACTACAAAAAATCCAATAAAATCAGCATTCTTTCTACCAAATCTTATTTTTTGCACATGCAAACAATTTTTCCTGAATTTTTCTCTCATGATAGATAAAAATAACTTCTCAACCAGGAAAAGATCCTTTGTTGTTTCAAGTCATATAGAAATGTCCAAATAATTCAGCATAGCTGTGTGATTGATGGAAAACTTAGGCATCAGCACCCAAAACTGATGAATTGAAGTTTTCTTTTTTCTCTATTCCATTACTCTAATGGAAATTGAAGTTTGGATATCACTAACCAAAAACTGAAACAAAATAGCATCAACTTGCTAAACCCCAAAATTAATTGGACCCATATTGTATTTACGCATATAAACAAGTCATTGACCTAGTTTAAAAATAATCTTACACTTACATAAAAGTGGTTTAAAGTTTGAACAGTACTTTCCTTACCAAACTGTACAAGGTAAGTATCATAAAGAATTTTTAACCTCATCTAACAAATAAGCAAACTAAAGCTCAGAGATGGTTGAATGACTTATCCATTGTTACAAAGATAATAAATATTTCAGGCAAGTATTTGAACATAACATATATTGCCTCGAGGTCCAGAAGATTTGATAATATTCCATATTGCTTCCATATAGTTTGAAATATATTGTTGTTGTTCAAGTGTTTTAGTAATGTCTGAGTCTTTACAACCAATTTGCAGTTTTTTTTGGCAAAGATACTGGAATAGTTTGCCATTTTCTTCTCCAATTCATTTTAGAGACGAGGAAACTGAGATGAACAGTGTTAAGTAAATTGCCCATGGTCATACAGCTAATGTCTGAAGCCAGGTTTGAACTCAGGAAGATGAATTTTCCTTACATTGGGCCCAACACTCTAGACTGTACCACCTGACTTCCCACCTACAAGTCTCCATATTTTCTGAATTTTCTGAAATCTATATAATTAAAACATCAATTTCCTCAAAGCCAAATATAAATCACAGTGATATTTCTTATATTTGGTTATCTATGAATATTATTTTATCCCATGGAAATTCTAAGGTATCTATAATCCCAATTCACTTCTCAAAAATGAATCAAGTTCCCAGAAGTAGACTGGCTACATGTACCCTTCAGAATTCTAGGAGCCCCCTCAGGGCTCAGGGATGGCTCTCTAATGCCACTGACTTGAGCTCCTATCCTTGTGTTTCTCTCCAAAATTATCAGTTGACAATCCATTTAACTTGCAAACCTAAAACAGTTTCTTTTAGAAAAGGATATTGAAACAATGTGAGTTGTTGGTACAAAATTTTTCCCCTCAAAAAAAAAAAAGTCTGTGATATACATGAGAATATACAGAGTTCAGGGGAAAGTGGGTTCAAGTTTAGAGAACATATGTGGCAAAAGTATAAACTACAACTCAGTTTTTGGGACTTCTTTTCTCTCAGTCATGAAGTATTCAAAAAATTTTTCATAGATATGGTATAATTTCTTTGCTGAGCTGCTTGTAGAGCCACAAGCATTTTTTTATTAATAGTTTTTATTTACTAAATATTTGCATGGCTAATTTTACAACATTGACAGTTGCCAAACCTTTTGTTCCAATCTCTCTCCTCCCTCCCCCTCCCCAGATGGCAGGTCAACCAACACATGTTAAATATGTTAGAGTGTAAATTAAATACCATATATGTGCACATGATCAAACAGTTGTTTTGCTGAACAAAAAGAATCGGACTTTGAAATAGTGTACATTTAGCCTGTGAAGGAAATCCAAAATGCAGGTGGACAAAAATAGAGGGATTGGGAATTCTATGTAGTGGTTCATAGTCGTCTCCCAGAGTTCTTTCGCTAAGTGTAGCTGGTTCAGTTCATTACTGCTCTATTGGAATTGATTTGGTTCATCTCATTGTTGGAGAGAACCACGTCCATCAGAATTGATCATCATACAGTATTGTTGTTGAAGTATATAATGATCTCCTGGTCCTGCTCATTTCACTCAATATCAGTTCATGTAAGTCTCTCCAGGCCTTTCTGAAATTATCCTGTTGGTCATTTCTTACAGAACAGTAATATTCCATACTATTCATATACCACAATTTATTCAGCCAATCTCCAATTGATGGGCATCCACTCAGTTTCCAGTTCACAAGCATTTTTTATCTCTTGTTGCTGATTATACAGGCATTGCTGCCAACTAATCTTGGGATATCTTGGAAGATGTGAGCTGCTGCTGTTCCAGTTATGCTAGGAAACTGATGGGAAGATAAGAAATTCAACATCCTGTAAACTCTTTAAAATTGGAAGATTCTCCTCTGTAAAAGAAGAGGAAGGAAAGAGACCTGACTAAGGTCTCTCTACTTCCTTCCCATGAGCAATTCCTTTTCAGGATCTTTAGCTAAAACCCACACTAATTCTTATTTCTGAAATTGCTTTTCTCCAATTAATTGCTAATTTATAGAAGATCCCTAGACTCTGGTCATGTTTCTAGCCTTATTCAAGTAGGAATCTTTTGTAATATGAGTTTAGTGCAAAGGAATTTTTTATATTTAGTCTAGGGCTTTTTGATTTAGTGAATGATAGAGGTAAGTTCTCATCTCCTGAAAGTGCCAGAACTAAAATGAAATGAAGTACTTTTCAATCTCTGATAGTGACACCAATAGCATGGCTAGTACTCATTAATCTAGCATAAAAGATTACAACTCAAGTTACACCAAACACAATAAACAGTCCTTTAATGACATGCTCTGGTCTCACTTCCATTTGTTCTTAGCTTTCCTCTGATCTCTTGCATCTGTTGATACTTCTCATTTCAGATTCTACTTCCATATAGCATATCCAGTTTATTGATACAGCCTAAAAATCTTCTGTCCTGTTCTTACCATCTCCATTGACATAATGATTCTTTTCTCTACCTCTGTGTTTTTTATTTTCATTTCCTATGTTGATATTTATATACATAAATATATACATAAATGAAATTTATATACATATACATTTATATACATACATGCATAAAGCAAATAAATTCTGCCTTTCAACTACCAAAGAGCTATCTCAGTCCTTCTCTCCCCAACTCAGTGAAGCACTTGTCTATGACTGTATATGACTACCAACAACATGTAACAGATTCCAGCTCCTAAATGAAGTAAATATGAATAGTTGTACCTATAATGATAATTATGGTGAAAGGAGAACAATAATAATGACTGACATTTAAATAGTGATTTAAGGTCTGCAAAGCACACTTCACTTACATTAGTTTATTGATCATAGGTAACCTAGTATCCATTTTATAAACAATTGATACTGAGGTCAAATAAATTCTTTAGCTTCACATCACTGATAAATATTTGAGACAAGAGTCAAATCCACATTGTCCTGATTCTACCTCCTGCACATCATATCATAATGATATGATGCCTTTCATTTTAATGCTAGTAAATCAAATGGCCAAAATAAGTCAAATTATAAATTTACTCTCCAACTAAAATGATTGAGTCATCTGAATTTTTGAAACCTCTGTAATCAGGCTTGATAATAATTTCTTCATGAAGATGAAAAATACAAAGAAATAATTTTGCAAGAGAATTATAGATTTGAAGCTAAAAGGCATTTATGGCCCAGTTATCTAACTTATTATTTTCTAGATGAGGAAACCGAACCCCAAAGAAGCAAAGTGACTTACTCAAGATTAGACAGATGATCAGATATCAAACAAATAAAATGAGAGGTAAAATAATAAGTAACAATACCAGTATTTGAACCCAAGTGATCTTGTTCTTTCCACTGGGACTATATTGTGTTTCAAAAAAAAAAATGCCTGGTGAAGACAGCAATAGAATCTTTACTATCTTGAAAAAAAATAAGGAACAAAAATTTATATTTATATGCTACTTTGAAAAGTGTTTTTCTCATAACAATGCCATGAATTGTAGATAGCACATAGTTTATTATCTCTATTTTACTTAAAAAGATACAAAGGGTCAAAGAAGTAAAATGACTTGTTTGACCTACTTGAGCTCAGCCTCAATTCCAGGCATCTATTTGTAATATCATCTCCCTTTTTCTTCTGAACCACACCATGGAATACAATTTCCCTTGAATTTTCCCTTACATTTTGAACAGTATAAAGCACCTAATTTGGGCCAAGTACTAAAGGAAATAACCAGTCATACAGCTAATATTTATTGACTACTTAGTATGTGGGAGAAACTGTGGGAACATGAAAAAATATTTGCCATGGTCACTAGCTACACATATTTATAATACAGTTGGGGAACATAAATACAAAAAAAAAGCTTTATATATAATAAAAGACAAAAATAGAAGTATTATACATTCAAGTATAAAATGTTTCTGCCCCAAAGAAATGTATATTATAGCACCATGTGATAGATCCAAATAGTCTTTGGTCTATCAAACAACCATGCTTGGTAAGATTGTCACTTCCCTAAAGAACCCTTCTTCCTAATGATAAATGTTGGAGGGGATGTGGGAAAACTGAGACACTAATACATTGTTAGTAGAGTTGTGAACTGATTCATCCATTCTGGAAAGCAATTTGGAAGTAAGGCCAAAGGGCTATTAAACAGTGAATAACCTTTGATCCAGCACTGTCTGTACTGGGTCTGTATCCCAAAGAGATTATTAAAAAGGAAAAAGAACCTATATGTGCAAAAAATGTTTTAGCAGCTCTTTTGTAGTAGCAAGGAACTGGAAATTGAATGGATGACCATCAGTTGGGAAATATCTGAATAAATCATGGTATATGAATATAATGAAATATTATTATTCTATAAGAAATGATTAGCAGAATGGTTTCAGAAAGACCTGGAAAGATTTACATGAAGTGATGCTAAGTGTAGTGAGTAGAAACAAGAGAACATCGTACACAGGAATCTGATGATCAGTGGTAATGGACTTGGCTTTTTTAAACAATGAGTTGATTCAGGTCAATTCTAATAGATTTGTAATGGAGAGAGTCATCTTTATCCAGAAAGAAGACTGTGGGGACTGAATGTGGGATTTCAATATGATATTTTAACTTCTTTTGTTGTTTACTTGCTTTTTTCTCATTTTTCCTTTTTGATCCAATGTCTCTTGTGCAGCATGGTAAGTATAGAACTATCTTTAGAAGAAATGAACATGTTTAACCTATGTTGGATTACTTGCTGTCTAGGTGAGGGGAAAAAAAGGAGGGAGGGAGAAAAATTTGGAACACAAGGTTTTTCAAGGGTGAATGTTAAAAACTATCTGTGCATGTATTTTGAAAAATAAAAAGCTATTATTATAAAAAAAATTTAAACTCTCTTCTTCATGCCTGATAGTACACAAATCCTTCACTGAAAACCCTTCTATCTGGAATATTTCTTCCAACTTTCTATTAGCACTTACCTGCCTGTGTCAGAGGATAATTGATTATTATTGAATTGATACCTATTCATTGATCAGGTGGGGAATCATCTAAGAAAGATAACATTCTTCCCTATAAAACATATACTTCTCTTTCATATATCAGAAATTAATTTTGTGGTATGAGACTGATCCAAGTGTACCTATGCAGAACTGGGGAGGAGGGTATTGGATGCAGAATCTTTATCTCATATTATCATATATTTCATATATATGTTCATATATCATATATTCTCTTCATCTTATTGCTTTGGCTATAAGATAATCTCATTCAAAACCACTCTGGAGATCTAGTTGTATATATGTTTACTCTTGGGAACTGCTATTCTGATTATTACTTCACACATACACACAGAGGTCTTCATCATATCCTAATCCCTTCCTCAAATTAAGCATCTTCCTTGGATGAAAAATGTGTATATTTTCTTATTGTCTTATTTTAAAGTCTTACTGCTTTTCATACAATTGTCAGATTTCCTTCTCCTGTGAAAACCTCTGCTACAAAAGCCATTGTAACAGTCTGAGATATTGCTCCAAATAACACCAAGTTCTTATAGCTTGAGGAATAAAATTTACTTTCTGCTTTATTCAATCACTCAGTTTTGTGAGAAATAATACAGTTACTCTGCTGTATATTTTTTATACTTCATTAGACCAGTAAGTTTATTCTTGTGGATAGTCTACCCTTATATGATCACAAGAAACTCACGTTTTCATCTTTAAATTCTTACCCATGACATAGCACAAATCTTCCAAAGAGAATCCACTCAATATGCCAAAGGAATTTCTCTAATTCATTTTCTATTTCCTTGAAGGAGCACATTGCTCAAGTCTTCTGTTATCTCTCTCTTTCACTAAATCATCAGTCACCTCTTTTTCATCTGTATAGAACTGATGTTGTCTTTTATGACATTTTTCTTGCACAAATCATCGTTGGTAAGATACTGCAGCCTATTTACAGCCATTGTGTGTTTTTCCATTACCCTTTGGGTCACCAGCAATTGTGATTCCTCTGATTCTTACCAAAGTTGTTATTATTGTCCCCATTTTCTCATTATGATATATATCTTCTGCATAATAGTCTACAAAAAAAGAAGGCAGGAAGTAGATGGAAAAAAAAGTATTCTATTGCCACAGAAATTGTCTCAAGTTCCAAATGTTCAAAAAAGAAAGAGAATATTTTCTCAACATTTTTATCTTTGTATATTTTCCAGGAGGGAATGCATGTTATATTTTGATAATCACAAGTTTTCTAATGTTTTGTTTTGCCTTAGAGACAATAATGATGCTTAATTAAAATTATTTATGTCTGAGTGAATGCTAGACTTAAATCCTTTATGTGTCTAATACCAAGATCATTCATTCATTCAAAAAATATTTTGATTGCATACTGCATGGAATGCATGGTATTTCTCTCTGTGGAAGAAATAGATGTAAATATGAGATAACTCCCACAATCAGATATACAAATAATACAAGATAGACAAGAAGGAATACAATTAGAACATATGGGAATTCAGAGTAGGAAGATATCATTTCAGGCAGGAGATGGTGAGAGAAGACATTTTGAAAAAGGTCACAGTTGCCTCTTGAAGAATAAATTGGGTTTTGATGATGAATGTGGTAGAAGAGAGATATTAGTCCACAGGCACAAAATGAATGAAAGCACAAAGGTGTGGATGGGGGAGGTATGCATCACAGTGTCTCTTTTGACTAGTGTATCAGGGGATAATGGATCCAATAATGGAAAGGCAGGTGGGGCCAAGAAATGAAGAGCTTTAAATGCCAGGATTAAGATACTAGACTATTAGACTTTGGGGAATCTTTGACAGGTAAAGGATATGGTTAAAATTGTGCTTTAAAAAGAGTGTAGCACTGTATAGGATAGATTTTAAGGGAGGAAAGTAAGCCTTAATTATAAAATTCAAATCAAGCCCTCATCACCTCTATCCTAAACTATTGTTATAGTCTTCTAATTGACCTCACTTCTTTGAAGGCTTTCCCCTCTGCAAAGCACAAAACAAATTTCCCTAAAGCACAAGTATAGCTTAGGTCATTCCTTTGCTAGATAATCACCAGTTATTCACAATTATCTTTAGAATAATATAAAAATTCCTCTATTTGACATTAAAGTAGTTAATAAAATGACTATTCTAATAAACTAATATTCTAAAATTATACCTTATTCTCTTTTACATTATTTGCTTTACTCTTTTACTCTTTTAGTCCAATCTGCATTGATAATAAAAGAGTAGGGTCTCCAGATCATAGCTGCTACTATTACACTCAAGATTCTAGGAGTAGCAAAATCTCTACTACTATTATTCTTGTGCCCTTTAAGGACACAAGGTTTTTCCCCATTAATAACTAGCCAGATAAACTTAAAGTTGTTAAATAAAGCATCCATTGAGAAATTATATTAAGAAGAGTTGGGAGGCAGATAGATGGCACTGTGGATAGAGCACTAGCCCTGAAGTCAGAAGGACCTGAGTTCAAATTTGACCTCAGACACTTAATACTTACTAGCTATATGATCCTAGGCAAGTCACTCAACCCCAATTGCCTCACCAAGAAAATAAAAGGGGGAATAGTTGGAAAATCTCCCCCAAAAGCTAAAGTAGATCATTCTACACGTATAAATATACATGGAGAGAAAGTGGACAAAATTTGAATCATGATCACATGTAGAACTTCCATGTTGAGTCTGTAGACAAGAAGTCTTTTTCTAGTTCAAAAAGTCATATTCTCTGTGAAGCTGTCACTATTTTTGAGTGATCACATTTCCATATCTGTCTATAAACACTTCAATCACTTCCAGCCACTGATACTCCAGAGGTGGCGGCTACTGCTGCTGCTATTATCATTACTACCACTAGTATCACCTACTAGTACTACCTACTATTACTATTATTACTACTGCCACTGATGCTGTTGCTGCTACTGCTATTGCTGCTATTACTATTATTACCACCATCAATTCAACTCCAATGGAACCTTTAATGGTACTTCTAGAACTCAAAAGGTCTCCTGGACACTTTCATCCTATAAGATTAGTAAAAAAGCAAATACAGAAGCAGCCATGTGCTCATAGCTGCTATGAAGAAGTAGGAGAAACAATGATTATTCTCTCCCTGAATCAGTTTTTGATTGAAACTCAAACTAGCCCTGCTTTCTGATAGCCTCAGTGGAACAATAGCACTTA